>NC_056731.1:1057446070-1057523570 GCF_019279795.1 Protopterus annectens | reverse complement strand
TCTCCCTATATATATATATATATGTATATATATATATATATATATATATATATATATGTATATATATATATATATCTAGGTATGGAATCACTACAATATATCGAACGGCCAAAATACCGATGCCCGATATACCGAGACCACAAGACCAAAGTTACAAATACCCGGAAATGCACAATACCGAACTGCAGAATCTCGACAACCCAAAATACAGACAAATGCCAGTGTGACAAATGTAAACACCACAACAGTGCCAGAAACACGTAAATGTAACCAAACTACAAACACCTCATCCAGTGTGCATATAAAGAAGTTCAACACATTGTGCAAGTACTTCAACAAAACTCAACACTTCAGTGTTCCAATTCTGTATTGCTTATCTAGTGATTCATACTTGTTTTTTTCTCTAGACGGTATACGATACGTAGCCCTCAATAACCAGTACATCTTTAATTTCATAGGTTCATAGACAGATACTAGGCTATCTGCCCTAGGGCATTTATAAGCCTAGCCAGAGTGTATTTGGCTTCTGCCTCCCTATTAGATTAGCCTACTGTGCCTCTGTAAAGTAGGTCACAGAAGGTACCCTTTTAACATTAGTTTACTGTGCCTCTGTTACTTTACTGTGCCTTCCTTTGTTGAGCCTTCAGTTTCTTGTATAATTGCCCAATAACTCCAGGCACAGAGTAACACTCCTCTGACATGTTTTTTGCATTCCCGTCGTACATCGCCTTAAAGTGTATGAGCACCTTTTATAGCAGCTGAGACATTTCCCTATGCTTCAACATGTGAATTAAACTATCTACCTTTTGTAAGCTCTAGTTACACCTTTTTCGGGATTCTGCAGTTTGGTATTGTGCATTTCCGGGATTATGTAACTTTGGTCTTGTGGTCTCGGTATATTGGGCATCTGTATTTTGTCCATTCAATATATTGTAGTGAATATATATATATATTCATATATGCACACACACACACACACACACACACACACACACACACACACACACATATATATATATATATATATATATATATATATATATATATATATGGGTCTACTTGAAAACACCAACATGCAAAACACAGACGACAAGAACACCGAGACCGGAAGATCGACAACTGAGATGCCCGACAGATTAAAAGCCCGATGCTGAGAACACTGACATGTTAAGGTAAGTGTGCGATAGGGACAGACTTTAGGGATAGGGGCGGTTTAAGTGAGTTAGGGCTAGGGTGTGGGTAAGGTAAGTGTGTGATAGTGACAGACTTTAGGGTTGGGGTGGGTTAAGTGAGTTAGGGTTAGGGTGCGGGTTAGGTGAGTGTGCGATAGTGATGGACCTTAGGGTTAGGGTTTGGGTTAAAGTTAGTGCATAGATAGTTGTGTATGTAATGTTTAGTGTAGGTTTGTAAGGTTTTTTTTGTGCTTGTGTTGTGTGTGTGTTTTTCGGAAAAAGGTATTTGTTTTGTTTAGTTGATTGTCGGGGTTGTGGTTTGTCGGGCATGTGAAGTTTTGTGCTTTCAAACTGTCGGCATCTCAGTTGTCGATCTTCCAGTCTCGGTGTTCTCGTCGTCGGTGTTTTACATGTCAGTGTTTTTATTTATATATATATATATATATATATATATATATATATATATATATATATATTCACCATGTTATTAAGAAACTAAGAGTATACATCATATGTATTCATCATACTCATGTATGGTGATACATGTATCACCATACATTAAGAAACTAAGAGTAATGCTACTCAACGCCAGAAGTCTAAACCTTAAAATGCACGCACTCGAAACTCTCCTTAGCATGGAGAACATCAATATCTGTTCAGTAAAAAAAACCTGGCTCAGGGCTCCCAAGAGCACCCCAGCACTACCAGCTTATACCTCATACCATGCTTTTTGGCCCCAAAACTTGGACCGAACCACAAAAGGTGGGGGTGTATCGATATTCATCAAAGATACCCACACTTCCAGGTTGGTGGCAAAGCACGAAGCATCAGAGTCTATCCATGTGCAACTAACAGTGGGTAAAACTGCCTTTCAGTTTATAGCCTGCTACAGACCACCCTCCCAAACCCAGGAACCCCACTCGGCCTTCCTGAGAACACTGGAAAATATGAAGGTCTCTCCAAACACCATTATATTGGGTGACTTCAACTACTCAAACATAGACTGGGAGCATTACTCTAGCTCCAACATCCTAGCCCAAAGGTTCCTAGAATTTATAAACTCAAATGCTATGGAACAACTTGTTACCACTCCCACAAGAGGGGAAAACATACTGGACCTGATCATCACCAACATGGGGACTCTATGCTCCAGACCAGAAGTGTATCCCTCACTGGTAAGATCAGACCATAAACTAATCTCACTGGATATTCACATCCCGACCCCACCCCCTGCCCAGAAAACCACAGTGAAAATCTTCTCTAAAGCAAATTTCACACCCCTCAAAACCGAGGTGGAATCCTTCAAAGCACCCGGGCCTGTGGAAAATACAGCCCAGACCGCAGAATCCTTTATAAACGCATTCTATGAACACCTTCAGGAATGCATGGATCATGCGATCCCAAATAAAACCAAGACCCAATCCTCCAAAGGCAGACGTCCTGTCTGGTGGACCCCAGCCATAAACAAACTATACAATAACAGGAGGAAGCTACTAAATGATAGAGCAAAATCCCAAAAAGGAAAGGCATCACTGATCAGTATTAGCAAAAATCTACGGGCACTCATAAAATTGTCTAAGGCCAGCTTCGAGAGAAAAATTGCAAAGGACACTAAGGATAATCACAAGGCTTTCTTTAGTTATGTTAGGAACCTGGGTGGTAATTCCCAGACATGCTCAGAATTAGTCCAAAATGACAAAAAATAAACCAAACCCACAGACATTGCCAACATCCTAGCTGACAGGTTCAGCGCACCCCCCCCCCCCACCAAAAGGGCAAATATCTATCCCAGCAGAGTGCTGCCCCCCTGACATCTCAGTTGCTCAGGTAAGAGCCGCCCTCTCCAAAGCAAAAAACACAGCACCAGTGGGACCAGACGGTGTCCCGGGCAGCATCCTATATGAACTCCAAGAAGAGCTAAACCCAAACATAAAACTACTGTTCAATCTCAGCCTTACTACAGGATATGTGCCCAAAGAGTGGCGTACAGCAACAGTGGTCCCTCTCCATAAAGGTGTTGCCTCAATGGATCCTGGAAACTATCGCCCCATAAGCCTGACTAGCTTGGTCTGCAAAGCTATGGAAAGGATCATCATGGACCTCATAAATAAAGATATTGGGGACCTACAGACACTGGATCCTACCCAGTTCGGCTTTGTTAAGGGCAGATCCTGCCTCTTAAACCTGGTTGATTTCTTTGAAACAGTCACCAAGGCCATTGATGAGGGGAAGGTGGTCCACACAGCCTACCTGGACCTCGCAAAAGCCTTCGATACAATACCCCACTCGGGCATTATAGATAAGCTCACCAGCTTAAATATAAACCCCTATGTCACTAGATGGATTGCAAACTGGCTCAAGGACAGAACCCACATGGTTAGAATTGCTGGAGCCATGTCAGACTCTAAACCAGTTACAAGCGGTGTCCCACAAGGCTCAGTCCTGGGACATCTCTTGTTCGGTATATAATTCTCGGAGGTACAGGCCAACACGGAAGGACTGCGGCTGACCAAGTTCGCAGATGACTGCAAACTGGGTGCCATAATCGACTCTCCAGCCAACACAAGCATCCTCCAAAAGGGCCTCATAGAAACAGACAACTGGTGCCAGAGCCATGGCCTCAAGCTAAATGCCAAAAAGTATATATTCATCCCCTTTGGCAAAAACAAAATGCCCACAAATTGCCACATAGGTGGTAATCCATTAAATACAGAAGAAGTAACTAGGGACCTGGGGACCCAAGTTGATAGCAATCTCTCATTTGACAGCCACGTGGCCAAAGTGGTTAGAAAAACATTTTATATAGCCCACCTAATCATGAAGGGATTCACATCTAGATCAGGGGAGGTCATCGTGCCTCTTTACTCATCCCTCATCAGGCCCATAATTGAGTACAATGCCCCTTTTGGGATGTACCTTACCAGACACCTGCAGCAACTGGAAAGACCCCAAAAGTACCTCACCAAGAGGATCAAAGGGCTCAAACAGATGCCATATGCTGCCCGGTTAAAGAAACTCCAGCTCTACTCAGTGGCATACCGCCTGTTCAGAGGCAATCTGTGCCTGACGTATAAAGCCATGTCCAACCCGGAATTAATGGACATGCTGCACCTCAGAAAATCCAAATCCCTTCGAGCTACATGCTCGAGAGACTTGAACCTCAGCACTGAAATTAATAGGACATGCTGGAGGGACAGATTCATAATCCAGAGGCCCCCTTCACTCTGGAATAAATTCCCAGTCCAGATTAGGTAGAGTCCCTCATTGACTCTCTTCAAGAGGAATCTTGATGAGTGGATGGGAGATCATAGGTTTACCCCGGGTATCACTTCTGTGTCACTGTTAGACAGAGGCACAGTATACTAACCTCGAAAAAGGGCATAGCAAAATAAATTTAAAATGGGTGGTGAAAGCCTAACTCATTCTGGCTAAGCTTATAAATGCCCTAGGGCAGATAGCCTAGTATGAACCTATGAACCTATGAACCTATGTGCCATTACATTTAAAACAATGCATGTCTATATTGATGCTATATTCTGGTTGCATTTTTAATAATGTTTATTTCAAAAAACTTCCAGTGATTAAAAATACATTCTACTTTAATAAGTGTTACATGTGGTTATTTGTATTTCATCTTGCACATTGCAATTTATTGTCTGTGCTTTATAATTATGGCTATATCCAATGATTTGACTAAATAACATGTATCTTCTTTTAGACGCAGACTTATTACAGCCTTAGGATTACACTCTTTTAACATGTAATATAAAGCAAGTGATTTACTCTGCCATCAAAGTAGTTGCTCATCTATGAGACTGTGTAGAAAAGTGAAACACTATGATGTACAGATATCACATATGACCACTATTTCTTACATCACCCCTTTAATTTCTATAAAAACATTGGAATATAATAGCAGAAGAACTTTTGGAATTCTGTCTTATGTATATGCACATAAAGTCGACATACACTACATTGGTCATTGGATAAAATCTGCCTTTTCAATATTATTGCTCCTTTGCATATGACACATGACTATTGATTGCTATATTTCCCCTTGAATTTGTTTCTTTCTGCAGGTGCTGATGGAAGAATACTAGTCCAGAAAAGTAATATGCATTATAGTTCATTTGCACCCCAGATGGGAACAAGAGAAGCAAGAAAGGAGACCATAGATAATGCTACTAGCTGAGAAGCAGATTCAAATTTTGCTAGTTTCACAGGAGTGCTGTATGTAAGAATATTCATAGTAAGTGCACATGGGGGTGTGTGCAGATATTCCGTGCACACATGCACACACAGACACACACACACACACACACACACACACACACACACACACACACACACACACACATACACACACACACAGACACACACACACACACACACACACACACACACACACACACACACACACATATATATATATATATATATATATATATATATATATATGGGTCTACTTGAAAACACCAACATGCAAAACACAGACGACAAGAACACCGAGACCGGAAGATCGACAACTGAGATGCCCGACAGATTAAAAGCCCGATGCTGAGAACACTGACATGTTAAGGTAAGTGTGCGATAGGGACAGACTTTAGGGATAGGGGCGGTTTAAGTGAGTTAGGGCTAGGGTGTGGGTAAGGTAAGTGTGTGATAGTGACAGACTTTAGGGTTGGGGTGGGTTAAGTGAGTTAGGGTTAGGGTGCGGGTTAGGTGAGTGTGCGATAGTGACGGACCTTAGGGTTAGGGTTTGGGTTAAAGTTAGTGCATAGATAGTTGTGTATGTAATGTTTAGTGTAGGTTTGTAAGGTTTTTTTTGTGCTTGTGTTGTGTGTGTGTTTTTCGGAAAAAGGTATTTGTTTTGTTTAGTTGATTGTCGGGGTTGTCGTTTGTCGGGCATGTGAAGTTTTGTGCTTTCAAACTGTCGGCATCTCAGTTGTCGATCTTCCAGTCTCGGTGTTCTCGTCGTCGGTGTTTTACATGTCAGTGTTTTTATTTATATATATATATATATATATATATATATATATATATATATATTCACCATGTTATTAAGAAACTAAGAGTATACATCATATGTATTCATCATACTCATGTATGGTGATACATGTATCACCATACATTAAGAAACTAAGAGTAATGCTACTCAACGCCAGAAGTCTAAACCTTAAAATGCACGCACTCGAAACTCTCCTTAGCATGGAGAACATCAATATCTGTTCAGTAAAAAAAACCTGGCTCAGGGCTCCCAAGAGCACCCCAGCACTACCAGCTTATACCTCATACCATGCTTTTTGGCCCCAAAACTTGGACCGAACCACAAAAGGAGGGGGTGTATCGATATTCATCAAAGATACCCACACTTCCAGGTTGGTGGCAAAGCACAAAGCATCAGAGTCTATCCATGTGCAACTAACAGTGGGTAAAACTGCCTTTCAGTTTATAGCCTGCTACAGACCACCCTCCCAAACCCAGGAACCCCACTCGGCCTTCCTGAGAACACTGGAAAATATGAAGGTCTCTCCAAACACCATTATATTGGGTGACTTCAACTACTCAAACATAGACTGGGAGCATTACTCTAGCTCCAACATCCTAGCCCAAAGGTTCCTAGAATTTATAAACTCAAATGCTATGGAACAACTTGTTACCACTCCCACAAGAGGGGAAAACATACTGGACCTGATCATCACCAACATGGGGACTCTATGCTCCAGACCAGAAGTGTATCCCTCACTGGTAAGATCAGACCATAAACTAATCTCACTGGATATTCACATCCCGACCCCACCCCCTGCCCAGAAAACCACAGTGAAAAACTTCTCTAAAGCAAATTTCACACCCCTCAAAACCGAGGTGGAATCCTTCAAAGCCCCCGGGCCTGTGGAAAATACAGCCCAGACCGCAGAATCCTTTATAAACGCATTCTATGAACACCTTCAGGAATGCATGGATCATGCGATCCCAAATAAAACCAAGACCCAATCCTCCAAAGGCAGACGTCCTGTCTGGTGGACCCCAGCCATAAACAAACTATACAATAAAAGGAGGAAGCTACTAAATGATAGAGCAAAATCCCAAAAAGGAAAGACATCACTGATCAGTATTAGCAAAAAACTACGGGCACTCATAAAATTGTCTAAGGCCAGCTTCGAGAGAAAAATTGCAAAGGACACTAAGGATAATCACAAGGCTTTCTTTAGTTATGTTAGGAACCTGGGTGGTAATTCCCAGACATGCTCAGAATTAGTCCAAAATGACAAAAAATAAACCAAACCCACAGACATTGCCAACATCCTAGCTGACAGGTTCAGCGCAACCCCCACCAAAGGGCAAATATCTATCCCAGCAGAGTGCTGCCCCCCTGACATCTCAGTTGCTCAGGTAAGAGCCGCCCTCTCCAAAGCAAAAAACACAGCACCAGTGGGACCAGACGGTGTCCCGGGCAGCATCCTATATGAACTCCAAGAAGAGCTAAACCCAAACATAAAACTACTGTTCAATCTCAGCCTTACTACAGGATATGTGCCCAAAGAGTGGCGTACAGCAACAGTGGTCCCTCTCCATAAAGGTGTTGCCTCAATGGATCCTGGAAACTATCGCCCCATAAGCCTGACTAGCTTGGTCTGCAAAGCTATGGAAAGGATCATCATGGACCTCATAAATAAAGATATTGGGGACCTACAGACACTGGATCCTACCCAGTTCGGCTTTGTTAAGGGCAGATCCTGCCTCTTAAACCTGGTTGATTTCTTTGAAACAGTCACCAAGGCCATTGATGAGGGGAAGGTGGTCCACACAGCCTACCTGGACCTCGCAAAAGCCTTCGATACAATACCCCACTCGGGCATTATAGATAAGCTCACCAGCTTAAATATAAACCCCTATGTCACTAGATGGATTGCAAACTGGCTCAAGGACAGAACCCACATGGTTAGAATTGCTGGAGCCATGTCAGACTCTAAACCAGTTACAAGCGGTGTCCCACAAGGCTCAGTCCTGGGACATCTCTTGTTCGGTATATATTTCTCGGGGGTACAGGCCAACACGGAAGGACTGCGGCTGACCAAGTTCGCAGATGACTGCAAACTGGGTGCCATAATCGACTCTCCAGCCGACACAAGCATCCTCCAAAAGGGCCTCATAGAAACAGACAACTGGTGCCAGAGCCATGGCCTCAAGCTAAATGCCAAAAAGTATATATTCATCCCCTTTGGCAAAAACAAAATGCCCACAAATTGCCACATAGGTGGTAATCCATTAAATACAGAAGAAGTAACTAGGGACCTGGGGACCCAAGTTGATAGCAATCTCTCATTTGACAGCCACGTGGCCAAAGTGGTTAGAAAAACATTTTATATAGCCCACCTAATCATGAAGGGATTCACATCTAGATCAGGGGAGGTCATCGTGCCTCTTTACTCATCCCTCATCAGGCCCATAATTGAGTACAATGCCCCTTTTGGGATGTACCTTACCAGACACCTGCAGCAACTGGAAAGACCCCAAAAGTACCTCACCAAGAGGATCAAAGGGCTCAAACAGATGCCATATGCTGCCCGGTTAAAGAAACTCCAGCTCTACTCAGTGGCATACCGCCTGTTCAGAGGCAATCTGTGCCTGACGTATAAAGCCATGTCCAACCCGGAATTAATGGACATGCTGCACCTCAGAAAATCCAAATCCCTTCGAGCTACATGCTCGAGAGACTTGAACCTCAGCACTGAAATTAATAGGACATGCTGGAGGGACAGATTCATAATCCAGAGGCCCCCTTCACTCTGGAATAAATTCCCAGTCCAGATTAGGTAGAGTCCCTCATTGACTCTCTTCAAGAGGAATCTTGATGAGTGGATGGGAGATCATAGGTTTACCCCGGGTATCACTTCTGTGTCACTGTTAGACAGAGGCACAGTATACTAACCTCGAAAAAGGGCATAGCAAAATAAATTTAAAATGGGTGGTGAAAGCCTAACTCATTCTGGCTAAGCTTATAAATGCCCTAGGGCAGATAGCCTAGTATGAACCTATGAACCTATGTGCCATTACATTTAAAACAATGCATGTCTATATTGATGCTATATTCTGGTTGCATTTTTAATAATGTTTATTTCAAAAAACTTCCAGTGATTAAAAATACATTCTACTTTAATAAGTGTTACATGTGGTTATTTGTATTTCATCTTGCACATTGCAATTTATTGTCTGTGCTTTATAATTATGGCTATATCCAATGATTTGACTAAATAACATGTATCTTCTTTTAGACGCAGACTTATTACAGCCTTAGGATTACACTCTTTTAACATGTAATATAAAGCAAGTGATTTACTCTGCCATCAAAGTAGTTGCTCATCTATGAGACTGTGTAGAAAAGTGAAACACTATGATGTACAGATATCACATATGACCACTATTTCTTACATCACCCCTTTAATTTCTATAAAAACATTGGAATATAATAGCAGAAGAACTTTTGGAATTCTGTCTTATGTATATGCACATAAAGTCGACATACACTACATTGGTCATTGGATAAAATCTGCCTTTTCAATATTATTGCTCCTTTGCATATGACACATGACTATTGATTGCTATATTTCCCCTTGAATTTGTTTCTTTCTGCAGGTGCTGATGGAAGAATACTAGTCCAGAAAAGTAATATGCATTATAGTTCATTTGCACCCCAGATGGGAACAAGAGAAGCAAGAAAGGAGACCATAGATAATGCTACTAGCTGAGAAGCAGATTCAAATTTTGCTAGTTTCACAGGAGTGCTGTATGTAAGAATATTCATAGTAAGTGCACATGGGGGTGTGTGCAGATATTCCGTGCACACATGCACACACAGACACACACACACACACACACACACACACACACACACACACACACACACACACACACACACACACACACACACACACACACACACACACACACACACACACACACACACACACACACATATATATATATATATATATATATATATATATATATATATAAATGGGTCTACTTCTGTTAATCGAAATTACACATTACATAAAGTGAAATCTCCAAGAATACAAAACCGAACGTCCAGTATACTGAATCTTACTAGAATGAAAAAGCAACTACATAGATTAAACAACATTTCAATTGAAAAACTTACATGTTGTTAACATTCTTGCAGGGGGCCAAGACCCCTACACCTGCCCACATCCCCTGCAAATTATATATACCAACTCTGAGACAGCACTACACTGGGGAAAAAGGTACATTTCATGATCTTCACTGTTTCATGATCTCTGTTTAGAAGCTGCGAGTGCTGCATCACATCTGCAGTTGCTTTTTCATTGTAGTAAGTTTCGTCATTCTAAGGTTTCATTGTAATGGATATTCAGTGTTGTCATCTCAGAGGTTTCACTGTCAGTAATGTATAATTTCGATAAACAGAAAAGGACTCTTATAAATATATATATCTATATATATATATATATATATATATATATATATATATATATATATATATATATATATATATATATATATATATATATATATATATATATATATATATATATATATATATATATATATATATATATATATATATATATATATATATATGGGCCTACTTCATTAAACTGAAAAAAACAAAAGACTGAATCCCAAGAGACTGAAAATTCAGAATACTGAATGATGGAATTTGCACCTTCTCCACTGTTGTGCGATCTTGGAATTTGTATATATAGTTAGCAGGGAGTGTTTGGGGCACAGCCCCCAACAAGATGGGTGCAGGGGGGGCTGGACCCCTGCATTAAATATGTATTTAGTATTTTTAATTTTCAGTCTTTTGGTTTGTCAGTCTTTTGAAGTAGACCCATAGATAGATAGATAGATAGATAGATAGATAGATAGATAGATAGATAGATGGATGGATGGGAGCACTACAAGATCCAGAAAGCCCAAAATCCTGAGACCAAAATCTTAAAAGTTTAAAATAGTGAAAACTCAAAATACTGAGTTGTATTATACTGAAAACACACAGCATACCAACACTTACTATATTCCAGCACAGGTCTATACAGAAATATATTACCCCTCAACTATAATCAGGGAGGTAGCCCGCCGGCATCCCCCATGTAGGGGGTGCCCCCTGCTACTTAAATATATCAACTCCAAGATTGTACTTCACTATCCTAAGTGCAATCTCAGAGTTGACATATTTAAGTAGCAGGAGGTGTGGGGGGGGTGCTGGGGTGCTTGTCGCCCTGCTTATACCTGGAGAAGAGTAATAAGGTTTGTCTTTTATTTGTTTCTGTATGTACTTGTGCTCGAATATAGTAAGTGTTGGTATCCTGTGTGTTTTCAGCATTATGAGATTCAGTATTTTGAGTTTTCAGTATTATAAACTTTCAAGATTTTGGTCTCAGGATTTTGGGTTTCAGGATTTTGGACTTTCAGAATTTTGTAGTGCTCCTATACATATGTGTATATATATATATATATATATATATATATATATATATATATATATATATATATATATATATACACACATACACATGGGTCTGCTTTGACACATCAAAATTACAGTTCACCGAATTGCAATTTTGCAAGTCCATTTTGCAAATGTGCATTTATTCAAAAATGCACTTTCATGAAAATAAGTTGAGTGAAGTGAGGTTGCCAGTTCTGGGAGCCTATAGTGGTACAGGTACAGTGTCTTTGGTGTTGTATGTGAGGGGAGCTTGTTGTTGTGGATTGCGATACAGTGAGGATAAGGGAATATTCCCTTTTCCCCACTGTAGTGCGTGGCCCCCCTGCAAAATAGTAAAGTTGATCTCATTGCTTTTTCAATGAAATGATTGTAGAAATTTTGATAATTCAATGTTTTGGGTTGAGATGTTATTTTTCAACCAAATGATTATAAGACATTATGACATTCAACATTATGTCGGTGAACCTATATATATATATATATATATATATATATATATATATATATATATATATATATATATATATGTATAGGTCTACTTCAGTAGACCGACCGTTCACTTGCCTGACACCCATTTGACTGAGACGACAAGACCGACACCTTCAGAAGACTGACATCCAGAAGACCGACATTTCACGTGTGGTAAATAACCACTTGGCAGGCCCGATTAAATTAACTATAGTAAGCAAAACTAAACCCACTGATGTGGGCACCACCCTAACTAAATATACCAACTCCGAGAATACACTACAGTGGGGGTAAAGTGCAAAGTTCAACAGAATGGCCTGATAGGCCTGAAAGGATGATCAGTGGGTTTAGTTTTGCTTACTTTAGTTAATTTAATCGGGATGGCCAAGCAGTTACTTACCTCACGTGAAACACTGGTCTTCCGGATTTCGGTCTTCTGAAGGTGTCTGTCTTGTCATCTCTGACAAATGAGTGCCGGGTAAGTGAGTGGATGGTTTACTGAAGTAGACACATGATATATTTATATGTCAACATACAGATGATTCTGTAAGGTAAGCTGTGATTCCTCTTAACTATCATTAATAGTTGTAATGATACAACTAATTACTTCATTTCTAGGTTTTTCTCATGATCTCTCATATTTGTATTACTGATTCTATTAATTATTGAGGTCAGAGCTCTCTTTTCGATTCCCTTCAAAATAAATAATTTAAATAACTGTCGAAAAAGAAACATCTAAAAAGGGAACAACTGTCATAATATTAATTTGGTGAATGTTGCAGAACAGCCTTTTTTATGAAACTTCTGGAGCAAGTGAATGTTGTCAAAATGGATGTGAGTGGTTGTTCGAGGAGCGGGAAGAGGCAGGGGTGCAAACGAGCACAACTGATGGGGCAGTTAGAGTCAGGCCCATCAGCCAGACTCAAAGTCCCAAGGACTTAGCAATAAATATTTCTTCTGTAGCACTTAGTTTTAAACAGCGGGAAGTGTTGAACTTAGGTTTTTCTTTTGTCCCAGTCAGGAAATCAATTGTTTCAGATGTATTATTAGATTTAAAGTTGTTTGTTCCCAATATTGCATTGAGATTGATGTATGATAAATCTGCAGAGATGCCGGTACTGTTTAAAAAACCCAGCCAGTTTGTACTCATTAATCCACCCTATGTAGAAGCATTTTCAAAGCTATGTGAAGATGAGATTTATAAACTATTTAATAAATGTAATGGGAAATATGAACACAAAACCTTTCACAATTTGAGTAAGGAAAATTGGCTGCTCTGAATGAGTTGTTAGAGTGAGATGATATAAATATATATATATATATATATATATATATATATATATATATATATATATAGGTTCATAGGTTCGCACTAGGCTATCTGCCCTAGGGCATTTATAAGCCTAGCCAGAGTGTATCTGGCTTACACCACCCCTTAGGATGAGAATACTATGCCCTTTTAGGGTTTAGTTTACTATGCCTCTGTCTAGTAGTGACACAGAGATGACCCCCGGGGTAAACCTACGATCTCCCATCCACACGTCGAGATTTCTCTTGAATAGAGTCAGTGAGGGGCTCTGCCTAACATGGACTTTGATTCTGTTCCAGAGTGTAGGGAGCCTCTGGGTTATGAATCTGTCCCTCCAGCACATTCTATTTATTTCTGTGTTGAGGTTTAAGTCACTTGTTCTTGTGGCTCTGATGGATTTGGATTTTCTAAGGTGGAGCATGTCCATTAATTCAGGATTGGACATGGCCTTGTACGTCAGGCACAGATCACCTCTGAGTAGGCGGTATGCGACTGAATAGAGCTGGAGTTTTTTCAGTCGGGCAGCATATGACATATGTTTAAGACCCTTTATCCTCTTGGTGAGGAACTTTTGGGGTCTTTCCAACTGCTGCAGGTGTCGGGTGAGATACATCCCAAATGGGGCATTGTATTCAATCATTGGCCTGATAAGAGAAGAGTACAGGGCACAATGACCTCTCTTGATCTAGATGTGAAACCCTTCATGATAAGGTGGGCAATATAGAAGGTCTTCCTAACCACTTTGGCAATATGAGTGTCAAATGAGAGGTTACTGTCAACCTGGGTCCCTAGGTCCCTGATTACCTCTTCCGTACTTAATGGATTACCGCCTATGTGGTAATTTGTCGGTACCTTGTTTTTCCCAAAGGGTATGACTATACATTTTTTGGCGTTCAGCTTAAGGCCATGGCTCTGGCACCAATTATCCATTTCTATGAGGCCTCTCTGAAGGATGTTTGTGTCCGCTGGAGTATCAATTACGGCGCCCAGTTTGCAGTCATCTGCGAACTTTGTCAGCCACAATCCTCCTATGTTTGCCTGTACCACGGAAAAATAAATGCCGAACAAGAGGGGTCCCAGGACTGAGCCCTGTGGGACACCGCTTGTGACTGGCTTAGAGTCTGACATAGCTCCAGCAACTCTGACCCTGTGGGTTCTGTCCCTTGAGCCAGTTTGCAACCCATCTTGTGACATATGAGTTTATATTTAAGCTGGTGAGTTTGTCTATGATGCCCAAGTGGGGTATTGTGTCATAGGCTTTTGTAAGGTCAAGGTAGGCTGTGTGAACTGCTTTGCCCTCATCAATGGCCTTAGTGACTGCTTCAAAAAAGTCGAACGAGTTCAAAAGGCAGGATCTGCCCTTGACAAAGCCAAATTGGGTAGGATCCAATGTCTGTAGGTCCCCAATGTCTTTGTTTATGAGTTCCATAATGATCCTCTCCATAGCTTTGCAGACCAGGCTCATCAAGCTTATGGAGTGGTAATTTCCAGGGTCCATAGAAGCACCGCCTTTGTGAAGTGGGACCACTGTTGCCGTATGCCACTCTTTGGGTACGTATCCTGTAGTAAGGCTAAGATTAAACAGCAGCCTTATGTGTGGGTTTAGTTCCTCTTGGAGTTCATGTAGCACACAGCCCGGGACACCATCCGGTCCCATTGATGCTGTGTTTTTAGCTTTAGAGAGGGCGGCTCTCACCTGGGCATCTGAGATGTTAGGGAGGCTACACTCTGCTGGGATGGTTATTTCTCCTTTTGGGGGGGAGGGGGAGGAGAAATTTGCACCTGACCTGTCTGCCAGAATGTTGGCAATGTCAGTGGGTTCAGTGTATTTTGTGTCATTTTGGACTAACTCTGAGCATATCTGGGAGTTTCCACCCAGGTTTCTAACATAGCTAAAGAAGGCCTTGTGATTGTCTTTTGTGTCTTTTGCGATTTTTCTCTCAAAGTTGGCCTTGGATGATTTTATGAGTGATCGTAGTTTTTTGCTAGTACTGATCAGAGATGCCTTCCCTTTTAGGGATTTTGCTCTGTCATGTAGTAGCCTCCTCCTCCTGTTGTAAAGTTTGTTTATGGCTGGGGTCCACCAGACTGGGTGCCTGCCTTTGGGGGAATGGGTCTTGGTTTTATTTGGGATTGCATGATCCATGCATTCTTGAAGGTGCCCATAGAAGGCATTTGCAAAAGATTCAGCAGTGTGGATTGTGGTTTCCACTGGCCCAGGGGCCTTGAAAGATACCACTTCAGTCTTAAGAAGTGTGACGTTTGCTTTTGAGAAGTTCTTCACTGTGGTCTTTTGTGCAGGGGGGTGGGGGCGGGATGTGGATTTCCAGTGAGATTAATTTATGGTCTGATCTTACCAAAGAGGGATGTACTTCCGGTGTGGAGCATTTTATCCCCATGTTTGTGATGATCAGGTCTAGTATATTGTCTCCTCTTGTGGGAATGGTGACTAGTTGTTCCATTGCATTTGAGTTTATGAATTCTAGGAACCTTTGGGCTAGGGTGTTGGGGCTTGAGTAATGTTCCCAGTCGATGTTTGGGTAGTTGAAGCCTCCCAAAATGATGGTATTTGGAGAGACATTCTTACTCTCCAGTGTCTTCAGGAAGGCTGTGTGGGGTTTCTGAGTTTGAGAGGGTGGTCTGTAGCATGCTACAAACTGTAAGGCAGTTTTGCCTATGGTTAGTTGCACCTGGATAGTCTCCGATGCTTTGTGCATTGCCACTAACCTGGAGGTGTGGGTATCTTTGATGAAAATGGATACTCCCCCTCCTTTTGTGGTTTGGTCCAAGTTTTGGGGCCGGAAAGTATGATATGAGGTAAAACCTGATAGTGCTGGGGTGCTCTCAGGAGCCTTGAACCAGGTTTCAGTCACTGCACAGACATTGATGTTCTCCATACTGAGGAGGGCTTCGAGGGTGTGCATCTTGAGGTTTAGACTTCTGGCATTGAACAGCATTACCCTTAGTTTTTTTCCACTTGTGTTTTCTAGGGAGGTAGGTTTGTCATTTGAGCCTTGCCTAAAAAAGGCACTATGGGGTGGCAAGAGCCTTGGCCAATATCCGGAAGCCCAGGGGTGACAGGTGCAAGCCATCCCTTGCGAAGCAGCATGGCTTGTCAAGCATGTCATCCCAAGCAGACAGACACTGGATCCCCTTAGAATGACACCAGTAATTAAGCCAATTGTTAAAACTGATCATTTTGTCTTTGTACTGTGGCATCATTCTTGGTGAGGGTAAGATGCTGCTCAGGGTCAGGGTCATACTGGCCTGGGCTACATAATCAGAGAGCTCCTCTATGTCTTTTTTCATGTAGTCCAGGGAGGTACATCTCAGGTCGTTCACACCGGCATGTACAATGACTGAGTCATATTTGTACTTGCTGTGGAGTGACCTGAGTGCTTGTGTTATGTGGCGGATTCTAGCTCCCGACAGGCAGCTTACTGTGACCCTCTCCTTGATCAGTCTGGTGAGCGGGACGTCAGTGTGCCTGACTATGGAGTCACCTATTACAAGTGTGTCTGGCATGTTGTTTGGCCTTAAGGGCTGTGACTGTTTAGCACAGTGACTTTGTGAACTATGTGTTGCATGTACTATGTCTTGAGGTGGCGGTTGCTTGGGTGTCTGCTTTGGAGGCCTCTGTTGTTTTGGTAGATTTTTAATCAGCGCCTCCGAGTATGTTTTTGTGTGTTTATGTGTTTGGTTTGCAGTTGTGATAGTTCTATGTGAGACTGGGTTTGTGGTGTGCGTGGTTACCTTCTCCTCCTGACTGGTCTTGCCAGTATTGAATTGAGAGAGCTCAGCCTCCAGTTTGGCTATATAGTTGCATCTCTCGCATATATTTGTATTTGTTGGGAGGAGGAGAGGGTTGTCTGTGTACATGAGGCAATTGTAACATTGCCTCAAGATTCCCAGATTCACCAGCTGAACAGGAGAGGACGCCAGCAACTGACCCTTCAACATGCTAGAAATAGTGAAAAAGATTGCTGTGTAACTGAGTCAGAAAGACCTATAGGGAAATGGGTACTCAACAGAATTTAGGTGAATGAAGTACTTATGTTTGTTTGAGAGTGCTTTACCTGTATACAAAATGCTTTAGGAGCAAGTGCTGAGCTTTTCAGATAGAGTATAGGCTGTTTAGATTGCAAGTAGAACAGTTCTAAGGGAAAAATTGAAGAGCAGACTTGGCGGATCCAGAAAAAGTTTAAACTTGTTTAAACAAGTTTAACCTTGTTTAACTGGCGCTGCGCTATGCGCACGACCACACAAAGCCGTGCAAACGCGGATTTTAAGCAGTGAACTACAAAAGAGCTAGGAATGGTCCCAAACAACCAATTACTAACAGTTTCTTGTGCTGAGGTCACTTCCCCCAAGGAAAGGTAGGCTGCTCAAGGCTCCCCACTCCCACTGGTGAGCAAAGAAACTTCCTTCTATCCAAGTAAGGTAATGGACAACACAGGAACTACACCACAGCCCAGAATACAGCAATGCCTGTATACTGGTCTAAACTAGTCGAGAAAGGCGGGAAAACAAGGTTTTTTTGTTTTTTTGATTTTTTTGCAGAAATACACAGAAAATGCAGAGACAGTGATAAATTAGTTACACAGGCTAGCACA
Source organism: Protopterus annectens (assembly GCF_019279795.1). Taxonomy (NCBI): domain Eukaryota; kingdom Metazoa; phylum Chordata; order Ceratodontiformes; family Protopteridae; genus Protopterus; species Protopterus annectens. The sequence continues at coordinate 1,057,505,513 of NC_056731.1, read as the reverse complement.
CTTTAGTGGGCAGCCTCCACAGTTCAATTAAACAAACAAACAAGCAAACTTTCGACTAAATTCGACTAAATGTAACTTTAAGTGCAGATTTTAAAATAAATGCAGTAATCAGTAAAAAAAACAGTTCAGGCTAGTTCAAAGTAAGCGGCAGAAGCTACTTTCAGTGAAAAAAAAGCAAAGATACTTAAATCCAGAAGGTAGTCACTTTTTCGAGTTCCTTGCTGCTAGGACCACTCTGTAAACCCACGTGGAGCTTGTCTGAGCAGTATAGCCAGAAAAAACGCCCAGAGGCGGATTTTAAGCAGTGAACTACAAAAGAGCTAGGAATGGTCCCAAACAACCAATTACTAACAGCTTCTTGTGCTGAGGTCACTTCCCCCAAGGACAGGTAGGCTGCTCAAGGCTCCCCACTCCCACTGGTGAGCAAAGAAACTTCCTTCTATCCAACTAAGATAATGGACAACACAGGAACTACACCACAGCCCAGAATACAGCAATGCCTGTATACTGGTCTAAACTAGTCGAGAAAGGCGGGAAAATAAGGATTATTTTTTTTTTTTTTTGCAGAAATACACAGAAAATGCAGAGAGAGTGATAAATTAGTTACACAGGCTAGCACACTTTAGTGGGCAGCCTCCACAGTTCAATTAAACAAACAAGCAAGCAAACTTTCGACTAAATTCGACTAAATGTAACTTTAAGTGCAGATTTCAAAATAAATGCAGTAATCAGTAAAAAAACAGTTCAGGTTAGTTCAAAGTAAGCAGCAGAAGCTATTTTCAGTGAAAAGTCCAACAGGTAAGGGTGGGTCCATCATAGTGATGGACACATCAGCATATGTGAAAGCCATGAGTGATATGTTGCTGGATGAGAGTGTCTATAAGAAATGTGATTTAGAGCAAGTATCTTACATGACAGGAAGGTTAAATCCGTACCTATATGATCTTCTGCTAGAAGGGAGGATTTATAAAGATCTATATGACTATTTTTATGTCAATTATACCAAAATATCCTTAATTTATGGGTTACCCAAAGTACATAAGTCTCTCATAGTTTCATAGTTTCATAGTATAGTACTAGGCTATCTGCCCTGGGGCATTTGTAAGCCTAGCCATAGTGATGTGGCTTTTGCCACCCCATGAAATGGTACAAAAATGTACAGAATAAATCTAGAATACTGTGCCTCTGTCAAGTAATGACACAATGAAGGTCCCCTTATATAATAGAATTAGTTTACTGTGCCCCTGTCTAGCAGTGACACAGATGTGACCCCTGGGGTAAACTTACGATCTCCCATCCACTCATCAAGATTTCTCTTGAAGAGAGTCAGTGAGGGGCTCTGCCTAATATGAACTGGGATCCTGTTCCAAAGCATGGGAAGCCTGTGGGTTATGAATCTATCCCTCCAGCATGTCCTATTCATACTTGTGCCGAGGTTTAAGTCTTAAGCTCTCGTGGTCCTGATGGATTTGGACATTTTGAGGTGGAGCATGTCCATAAGATCCTGATTGGACATGGCCTTGTACGTCAGGCAGAGATCACCTACTGAATAGAGCTGAAGTTTCTTTAGTCTGGCAGAATAAGACATATGTTGGAGACCCTTGATCCTTTTGATGAGGTACTTTTGTGGTCTCTCCAGCTGTTGCAAATGCCGGGTGAGGTACATACCAAATGGGGCATTGTACTCAATCATGGGTCTGATGAGGGAGGAATATAAGGGTACAATGACATCCTTGGATCTGGATGTGAATCCCTTCATGATGAGGTGTGCAAGGTAGAATGTTTTTCTAACCACTTTGGCAACGTGGGTGTCAAATGAGAGGTCGCTGTCTACTTGGGTCCCTAGGTCTCTGATTACTTTTTCCATACTCAGTGGGTTGCTGTCTATGTGATAATTTGTGGGTACTTTGTTTTTTCCAAAAGGGATGACTATACATTTTTTGGCATTTAGTTTAAGGCCGTGACTACGGCACCAGTTGTCCGTTTCAGTGAGGCCTTTTTGTAGGATGTGTGTGTCTGCTGGTGTATCGACTATGGTGCCTAGTTTGCAGTCATCTGTGAACTTTGTCAGCCACAGCCCTCCCATGTTTGCTTTAACATCTGAGAAATAAATACTGAACAAGAGGGGTCCCAGGACAGATCCCTGTGGGACACCACTTGTGACTGGCTTTGAGTCTGACATTGCTCCAGCGATTTTAACTTTATGGGTTCTGTCCTTTAGCCAGTTTGCAACCCATCTAGTGACATAAGGGTTTACTTTTAAGCTGTTTAGCTTATCTATGATGCCTGAGTGGGGTATTGTGTCAAAGGCCTTAGCCAAGTCCAGGTATGCTGTATGGACTGCTTTGCCCTCATCAGTGGCTCTAGTGACTGTTTCGAAAAAGTCAACCAGGTTTAAAAGGCAGGATCTGTCCTTTACAAAGCCGAACTGGGTGGGGTCAAATGTCTGTAGGTCCCCTATGTCTCTGTTTATGAGTTCCATAATGATTCTTTCCATAGCTTTGCAGACCAGGCTAGTTAAGCTTATGGGGCGGTAGTTTCCAGGGTCTGTAGAGGCACCCCCCCTTGTGGAGTGGGACCACTGTTGCTGTATGCCAGTGTTCAGGTACATATCCCGAAGTGAGGCTAAGGTTAAATAGCATTTTTATGCGTGGGTTTAGCTCCTCTTGGAGTTCACGTAACATGCACCCCGGGATACCGTCAGGTCCCATTGATGCTGTGTTTTTTGCTTTGTTTAGGGCGGTTCTCACTTGGACATCTGAGATGACAGGAAGATTACATTCAGCTGGGATAAGTATTTCTTCTTTTGAGGGTGAAGGAGGGGAAAAATTTGCACTGAACCTGTCAGCCAGAATGTTAGCAATATCTGTGGGTTCAGTGTATTTTTTGTTGTAAACCAACTCTGAGCATATCTGAGTGTTTCCGCCCAGGTTTCTAACATAGCTGAAGAAGGCTTTGTGGTTATCTTTAGTGTCCTTAGCGATTTTTCTCTCAAAGTTTGCTTTGGATGTTTATATGAGAGAACATAGTTTTCTGCTAATGTTGATCAGAGATGTCTTCCCTTCATGGGATTTCACTCTGACGTGCAGTAGCTTCCTTCTTTTGTTATACAATTTGTTTATGGCTGAGGTCCACCAGACAGGATGCTTACATTTGGTGGAGAGGGACTTGGATTTGTTTGGGATTGCATGATCAATGCATTCTTGGAGATGTCCATAGAAAGCATTTGTGAAGGATTCGGCATTGTGGGATGTGGTATCCACTGGCACAGTGGGCTTAAAGAATACCATCTCAGTCTTAAGAAGAGTGAAGTCTGCTTTTGAGAAGTTTTTCACTGTGGTCTTTTGTGTTGGGGGTTGAGGTGGAATATGTATATCCAGGGTGATTAGTTTGTGGTCAGATCTCACTAGTGAGGGGTATACCTCTGGTGTGGAGCATTTTGTCCCCATGTTTGTGATGATCAGGTCTAGTATATTATCTCCCCTAGTAGGAGAGGTGACTAGTTGTTCCAGTGCATTTGAATTTATGAATTCCAGGAACCTTTGGGCTAGGGTATTAGGGCTAGAATAATGTACCCAATCTATGTCTGGGTAGTTGAAGTCTCCCAGTATGATGGTATTTTGTGATACATACATATCCTCCAATGTCTTCAGGAAGGCTGAGTGGGGTTCTTGAGATTGGGAGGGTGGTCTGTAACATGCTACCAGTTGTATAGCAGTTTTGCCTATGGTTAGTTGCACCTGTATGGTCTGTGATGCTTCATGTGTTGCTACTAACCTGGAGGTGTGGGTGTCCTTTATGAATATGGACACTCCCCCTCCCTTTGTGGTTCAGCCCGGGTTTTGGGGCCGAAAAGCATGATACGAGGTATAGCCTGGTAGCGCTGGGGTGCTCTCAGGAGCCTTGAACCAGGTTTCAGTTACTGCACAGACGTTAATGTTCTCCATGCTGAGGAGTGCATCAAGTGCCTGCATCTTGAGATTTAGACTTCTGGCATTGAGCAGCATTACCCTTAGTTTTTTTCCATTTTTGTTTTCTAAGGAGGTGGGGTTGTCTTTTGAGCCTTGCCTAAAAAAGGCACTATGGGGGTGGCAAGATCCTTAGCCAATATCCGGAAGCCCAGTGGTGACAGGTGTAAGCCATCCCTTGCGAAGCAGCGTGGCTTGTCCAACATATCATCCCAGGCAGACAGACATTGGATCCCCTTAGAATGACACCAGTACTTGAGCCAATTGTTAAAGCTGATCATCATGTCTTTGTATTGTGGTATCATTCTTGGTGAGGGCAAGATGCTGCTCAGGGTCAGGGTCATACCAGCCTGGGCTACATAATCGGAGAGCTCCTCTATGTCTCTTTTCATGTAGTCCAGGGAGGTACATCTCAGGTCATTCACACCAGCATGGACAATGACGGAGTCATATTTGTACTTGCTTTAGAGTGACCTGAGTGCGTGTGTTATGTGGCAGATTCTAGCTCCCAATAGATAGCTCACAGTCACCTTCTCCTTGTTCAGCCTGGTCAGTGGGACATCAGTGTGTCTGACTATGGAGTCACCTATTACTAGTGTATCAGGCAAGGTGTTTGGCCTTAAGGGCTGTGATTGGTCGACACACTGATTTATTGAAGTATGTGTTGCATGTGTTTTGTTTTGAGGTGGTGGATTTTTGGATGTCTGCTTTGGGAGCCTCTGTTGTTTTGGTAAGTTTTTTATTAGAGCCTCCGAGTATGTCTTTGTGTTTTTATGTGTTTGGTTTGCAGTTGTGGTAGGTCTATGTGGGACTGGGATTGTTGTGTGTGTGGTTGCCATCTCCTCCTGTCTGGTCATGCCAGCCCTGAGTTGAGAGAGTTCAGCCTCCAGTTTGGCTATATAGTTGCATCTCTCACATGTATTTGTGTTTGTTGGGAGGAGGAGAGGGTTGTCTGTGTACATGAGACAATTGTAGCATTGTCTCAAGATACCCAGATTGACCAGCTGAACTGGAGACGACGCCAGTAATCTACCACTCGACATGCTAGTACAGTATAAGGGAGTGGTATACCTTTGATGAAACTGATAGTTTCTGGAGGAGGCTGGGCCACTGAGCCCATCTCAATATATGTAGAGAAGCAACTCAGACCTCTAATAGATAAAGTAGACACTATACTATTAGATACTAAACATTTCTTGAAAGGTCTAGCAAATTGGTCATAATTAAATGATGATCTAGATTACATTTTAGTAACTATGGATGTAGTGTCATTGTTCACGTGCATTCCGTAATGACACAGGCATTGATTTCTTCAGACAATTTTTGACGACTAGATCAGGGTATAACATAACATTTGTTTTATTCAAAAAGTAGGAGTAGCTATAGACACCATGTGTGCAAGTAGCTATGCGAGTATGGTGCTTGTCCAATGGGAATATAGGTATGTTTTTAATGAATGCATTTCTTTTACAGAAAAGGTTTTGTACTAGAATCCATTTTTGGATGATGTGTTTCTTCTATGGGGAGGCATAACTCAGGATCTAAAGTCCTTTGTTAGCTATCTAGAGAGCAGTACAGACTTTTTAGGTTCACATATAGTGAATCATATACCAACACTGACTATTTAGATGTCAGTATCCAGAGAGAAGAAGGTGGTTTAGTCACCAGACTGTATGAGAAACCCTGTAAGGTAAATAATAAACTACATTCCAAGAGCATGCACTCCAAGAAAACTAAAACAAATGTTATGAAAGGACAATTTTACAGGTCAGCAAGATTACATAATAGAGATAGTGACATCTATGTCCATTTTGATACTCTGTCAGAGGTGTATAAACAAAGAGATTATGCACAGTTTGAAATTGGAACCATACAAAATTATGTTATTGCACGTAGATGTGATAGAGCTATACCATATTTTAGTATGGAGAATGCTGATACAAGTGAATATGTAAAGTGGAATGATGATCTTAGGATGTCCATTACATATTCAACAGATGTAGATTTTGTATGTAGCATTATAAAGAGACATTGGAAGGTTTTTACTTCAGACCCCAAGTTTAGGGAGATTCCTGATGAACATCCATGTTTTACATACAAGAACAATGTCTCCCTGAGGAAACGCCTATGCTATAAACCACTATCCAGGAATAACTTCAGTCACAAATCTAAAACAACCATACAAGGGACTCATGCTTGTGGAGAATGCAATGTTTGTAGCTATATTAATACTGATAATGCTTTTATGTATCCTTTGAATAAACATCTGTACACATTTAATGTTTTTGCTGACTAACAGTAATAATTTGGTGTATTTGGCTGTGTGTGAAGTCTGTGATACCTATTATGTTGGTATGACCACCAGACAACTTAGAAACCATATCAGGGAACACGTTTATGCTATCAATAGAAATAATTATAGGAATGCTCTTGCCAAGCATGTATTAAAAGAAGAGAGTGATCATATGTTTAAATGTTTGACTCTGGAACTTGGCAAAATGTCAGGTAGAGGTGGTGATGTTAAAACCTATATTGAATGTTTAGAAATAAAATGGATATATAAGCTAGCTGCTAACAGAGGGAAGGGTTTAAACTGTCGTGTTCCCTTAAAGCCTGCTTTGAGATCTAGGGCTTTAAGATAATTGGATCTTTTTAACAGCTTAAATGTTCCTCTATAAGATGGTTGCAAATAATGTACATAGCAGATATGAAGAAGCAACATTCATTGCGAGAGCGCTCATCCTACTAGTTTTTATCAGACTTTACAGTGTTTTATTGTTTTATTAAAGTGTGTTTCTGCTATATGCTGGTTACTTTGTTTTTTCTTAATCAGTTTTCAGTTAACCAGTGTGCTTAAGACTGTTTTCATCTTTATTTTTTAATAATGTTTATTTCAAAGACCTTCCACTGATTAAAATACATTCTACTTTTCTAAATGTTACATGTGATAATTTGTCATTTGTATGTCATCTTGCACACTGAGCTTTATAATTATGGCACTTATCCAATGATCTGACTAAATAACATGCATCTTCTTTTAGACACAGACTTATTACAGCCTAAGGATTACACTCTTTTAACATGTAATTTAAAGCAAGTGATTTACTCTGCTATCGAAGTAGTTGCTAATCTATGTGACTGTGCAGAAAAGTGGATCACAATGATGTGCAGATAGTGTATTGTCTGTTGTGTCAATGTCAAAATTCTTGTGCATATCACATATAAACACCATTTATTACATTGCCCCTTTAATTTCAACAAAAACTTTGGAATATAATAGTGGGAGAACTTTTGGAATTCTCACATATATCCACATCCAAAGCCGACATACACTACATTGCTCATTGGATAACATTTGCCTTTTCAATATTATATGGCACATGAACATTGATTGCTATATTTCCCTTTTAATTACTCTAAAGACTTCAGGCTAGCTCAGTGCATCAATTTAGACAGGCTAAAAATATTGCCATTTTTGTCATTTTGTCTGTCTTATCTCGGCTCCTACGTGGTGATCATTGGCTACTTTTCCTGAAAAATCCTTTCCTGCTAGACCATTTCCTTCTCAGAAATGCTAGTAATGGTGAAATCATTCACTGCAGTGTCCACAAATTTCATTGCAATATTAAAAAAAAAAAAAAAAAAAAAAACTCATGAAGAGATAGTTTTCTCACCCAAAGAATCCTGCATGTATAGACAGGGTACCCATTGCATGTCAAGCAATATAAACCTCAGCTTTCTGCTAAACTCACTATTAAAGGTTTTTATATACTTCATATTGTCCTACAATCATTTTTTGGCTGTGCACTTATTGGTATTTTGGACGTAAATAGTGAGAGATGTGGTTGTGAGGTGCTCACATCCTGGCTGCTTCATGCTTTCCATTGTAGGAATTATCTTTGGTTTTCTTTTGTGCCATGATAACTGAATGGGTACCCACAAATTTACTCCTGGTGTGAGCATTATGGCCTTCAGTACTGTAGCTATGACATATGCTACCATGTCCATTTCCAAAACTGACACCTTACTCAAAGTTAAGGAGCAAAAAAAAAGTATTTTCATTTCAAAGTAGAAGCCAAAAAATATGCTCTTCAATGATCTGAATATGTACCAGACTGCTTGCTACAAGCAGGCAACTTAGCATAGTTAATCTACAATACGTGCATTGGTATTGGAGTGCTTCAGACAAGGACCACACATGCACTATCTACACTCATTTTGGAAGTTGAGTTGTCCTTGTGGCTTGATAAAGAAATGACAATACTGCACTCCTTCACCATCGGCACACACCAGTTACACCCCCCTAACACCTTGCCTACAGGGCAACTGTTCCCTTCTCCCCACCCTAGTGTCAGCTCTGACAGCCTTTATCAAATGGAGTGACAAATGTATGCAACAAAAATCTCAATTTTCCATGAATAAGATCCATATGTTCATCCAGACCACCTCCCTTGTAAGAACCTGTGACATTGTGGTTTATCGTACTACTTGAATTACACATGAATAGAACTGAAAATTATGAACTTTGTGGGAAATTGTAATGTACAGGAAAAAAAGGAAGATGATAAAGCATCATAGTTCTTCCCACATAATGTCTTCAGTCTTTAGCATCTATTATATATTCCCCGGGATTCATGAAGGTCAGTGCAAGGCCGGCGTAAGGCCTGCGCCGGCCGTGCAGCATATATATGGTGTAGTAGCGCCATGTGCATATTAATGAAGGTGCGCTGCCACCACATCCATGTGCATAGGAAATGTGCACAAGTGCATGGGGCGTTACTAAGCTGCGCCCGGAGGCATGTCAATGTCGGCTGTCGATGAGCAACCTAAACTGTTGAATATTATAGTCTGCCTGCAATAGTAATCGCACCTATCAGTGTCCGTGGATAATGAAACGTATGCAAAGCATGCAAGACAGTTCCCGGCCACACAAAATTGAGAACCAAACAGAAATGCAAGCAACACAATATGAGTTCCCGTCCATGGAACAAATGATATTTATAATCATGTGTCCGTAATGTACTGCACTGTAAGTAGTTATGCCCAGTGTAAGTGAAGTGCATCATGTCAGTGCGCCGCCAATACACATGTCTAGCCCCATGGGCAGGGTCACCAGCAGTCCCACAGTGATAGTGATAGTACACAGCTGGGCAGTCGTGGCCATATAACAACCATAAAGAAACCTGGCAGACCATATTGTATACCAAACTCACACAAACATATGAATATTAAAATGTGCTATACACATGAACAGGAATGTAACCGGCACATACACATAGGATGGTATATGCAGAACCGGGACATCCAAATGCAGAACCCATGCATGCAAATGCAATACGCAATATCCCCTCTATAGCAGATAACCTGCACCCATGTCCGAATGTCCACCAAATCCAGCTACCAGCCTTGCGCAGCCGTACACCTACACATAGCGAGTATTACCCATATGTAGTAGGAAGTATCACCTTAGGCAGTGCCAGGATTGCAAATATGTATCCCACATTTGTAAATATCCCATCACAGTTACAGAAATTCAAATGCCCGCGCGTTCATGTATTGGCAAAATGTGTGTACATTCCACGTGGGATAAGTAAACTGTTGAAACATCAGAGTTGTTTACACGCCACAGTGTCTAGTACTGTACACATCTGGACAAAACATGTATATGTAGCCACGGTACTGTTCAATTTCTAGACGGACATGCAAAACATACTACGCAGGATGGAACACCTGTCCACCATGCAGGTCTCCTCACTAGGGTTGCCACCTGTTCAGATGCCCAATGTGGGACATCTTTTGTAGAAATGTGAGAATTTGCAGGATAAAACATACACCCAGCCAGTGCAAAGGACAGAATTGTACTTGTTTGCCAAAATAAAAGCTTATTTCGTAGCATTTGAATTGCTTATGCTATTTCATATAATAGTTATGTGTTACAGATACAAAATAACTGTATTATGCAACTATTAAAGAAAATAAGAAATTAGTCTTAAAATCACAAGACATTTGCCATGTCTTAGGTTTTGTCGCAGGACACAACTGTCTAAAGTGGGACTTCCCCTCGCAAAGAGGGACAGGTGGTAACCCTACTTCCCACTGAATTATCAACAGTATATATTCAACTCAATCACATACCGACACCACCTCTCAACCTATTACAGCAACAAAATCTGGACAAAGCCTAAAATGATGGGTGGACAAATAGGGACAGATGTAAATACTGCTCCCACAAACTTCAAAAGTTCACAGAATAATAGTATGTACATTAGCATGAAATGTTGTGAAGGATGTAGGGTAGTCCCCGAGTATTACAGAGGTCCATACATTTTTACAGTAACAAACCTTCATATTTGTTTACTGTACTACTGCATACCTGTAGTTAATTCATAGTTAATTCATGTCCAAAATAATAATCCTCATAGGAATGAATACAGGAAATAGTCAAATGTGAATAGGAACACCACTCACTGTGGATTATGTATTGTAACCACTCCCACCCATATTATGTATTGCCAACATGATAAGCTGCTGACAGGTGCCCAAACACCTGTGTCTGCAAACACAGGTAAAATGTATAAAATGGACAAACACTGTCCATGTGCTTTGCCTGACATTTGAACATGGTCAGGGGAGTACCGTTCACCAGGCGGACAAGCCTAAACCTAGATCACCACATGAACACCCTGACAATTAAAGACTTGTATGTGTCAGGACTATAAGCCTTGGTGTTCTGAATATCCCTGCAGTGATTAAATATGCAGCTTGGGTCCAGAGCAGTAGGGAATAGGGAATGTGTAATATGTGGTACCGCAATTTTCCCAGCAGGCGAATGGATGCCTGTGTCGTAAGTGAAGCGGTGAGGCATATGTTAATGTAGCTATGTACTATAGGTATGCATATAAATGAATCAGAACACCAGAAGTATAGTGGTTACAGCATCTGGACAACGTGAATGCAGTCCCGGTTCAACTACGATTACAGCACATATAATGTTAAAGTGTAATGAATGCGTCTGTGCTGTACAGTCATTTAAATATGTAAAGGTGAACATGTGTTTTGCATATGTCCGTTAATCGGATTACAGATATTTTACTGGTACTGTCACAAGTAAGCACAAAGACTTAGTAAACATATGTAACCCACAATAAGGAAATGCAAGTGTGCCTGCGCATGTGTAATCCGCTCACAGCATAGCAAATGAATGCCGTTTTCTACACCTAATGTCTATATATGGATATATACATTTGTGTATAGATATATATCCACAGACTTAAACTAAATAAATATATGAAATAAAGACTGTACAGACACACACATATATATATATATATATATATATATATATATATATATATATATATATATATACATACACATACAACATTAATTGATATATACATAACAAACATATAAACAAATGCCCTCGTAGATATAATACATGTACATAAATAAGTTACATCATAGCTAGTATGGATAGACATACAGACATGTAATTAAGGTAAATGCACTGCTGCTTTCAAAGCTATTGCCCAGAAAGTACCAGTGTGCCAGATTTGCAAGTCCTACTCTTTAAACATGGATATAGGTGTCCTTTGCAGGACCCCAAAAATTGTGAATCTATACAGGCACCGTCCTGTAATGATTGCTGCAAAGAAGTGTAATCTGCAACTACAATATAGCTGTACATGCAACAGTAGCTTGTGCAAGTGTAATAACACATGGGTGGACAGAATGTATGACATATGTCCCGATACGCAGAGAGTGGATAATGCCTAGAAGTGTCTTCATACTTTATTATCGCTCACATTAAATATGTGTTATGACTACTGTGGAGGGGTGTCAGGGCTGGGAATCATGGGTATGCAATAATGGGCCTAGGTGCCTAGGTGTTGTTTGGCACAGATTTATGAGGTCCGCCCCATAGGAGTGATTAATATTCCTATGTGGGTATAGCAGACACCTATATCTTCCTAAAATGAAGAACCCATCTACTGGATATTGTGTAAACTATTGGGGGAAGATGTAGGGATTTATATCAGTGTCTTGTAAGCGATTATCATGGACGTACATGCGTACAACTAAGATGGTAACCATACCTCTCAACCCTTCAGAATAAGACATCTGGACAAAGGCATTTTAAAATAAGTACAAATAGAGAATATTTCAAATATTCCTCTTACAAAGTCAGAATGTTGATAGAATAATGTATCATTCATTATGAATGTTTTGAGGGTTATTAATTATAAACTACTAATGTCTGTCATTATTGTCTAACCCCACAGTCCCTAATGACTTGCCACTAAATTACCAGAAAGGCACAATATTATTAAAAAAGGAACAAAATTATAAGTCTAAATTCGGGACATTTACCCAAAATGTGTACAGTTGAGAGGTATGAAGGTAACCCTGACCTAAATAAATGTACAGAACTAGTGAGATTAGGTGGACAGGTGTGAAGAAAGACGTGATGACAAATGACAAAGCATGTATAAGTAAAAAGTATGTACCTCGATAAATGTGATGAATACTTATGCCCTGTGATAGTCAATGTGGAAGGTTAATAGAAACAACATAAATGTGTCTCTCAGGGTGTTATGCAGTGTCCCCAATACAGTGTTCAGTCTCCCACACTCGCATGTGAGTTCTGCCACTGACGGAAAGTGCAAATACCGGCGAACACATTAGGTAGATGATAGCAGAATATGTTTTGATTAGCACCTGTTGGCTTTTGTGAGGAACACAACACTCTGGGCGGGTGTGTCCTACAAAAGGAATGTAATGTCATCTGGCCTGTGATTTCTTCATATATTGTGTGTAGTGGTGTAATAAAATGACATATCTTGTATCAGAAACAGATACATGTTATAGGAAACAGTATTATCGACTATACTACTACAAGACAAATCTGAAGGTATGAAAAGCACTGAAGTAGTCAGTTTAGTATTGACCTCAGGTATGTGTTGACTTGTCAAATGTCACAGCTGTACATATAGTTCCTATAGGGCTGTCACCTCTACAAATGATGAAAGTGGGAGCTGCTCTGTAGAAATGACAGATGTAGCAGGTCAAAACATACCTACAGCCATGCTTACTCCACAAATAGACATATTAGCACACAGCAAAGCTTAGGCCAGGATTCACGAAGCCTTGGCCAGCGTGTACGAGTAGAGTAAGTGTAGAGCAAGGCAAGATGTCTGCCGAGCTATTCAGCAATATCCTGTAGGGGTGTGTAACACAGCCCCTAAAACGAACGTTGCACGGACAATGTTAGGATATGCAAATTACCCCATTTGTAGGTGAAAGCTATGCAAATGATGTAAAATTTGTGATATATGAAACAGTAAGCTGTCCGTGCAAGAGTAGAGTTATGTGCAGACATTTACACGGATGTTAACCGAGTAACGTTCTACAAGTAGCTAAACGGAGCAATGTCATCTGCAAATAAAGGATGGATTTAGTTGAAGAAGCATGCCAATGGCCAAATATAAGGCCAGTGGCATGTTTTTCCATTGGAAATTAATAAAACTCTAGTTGTCCTCCCCCGATCTCCGGTGTTTAAGTGTAGTGCAGCGGCGCGAATACGCGCTGCACGTACAAAGCAAGACAAATATGTAAAATATACATACAAATTGTAATGTCAGTTAGAGGTTAGTTCGCCATGCAGGTGAATGGCACGCTGAAGACAACATGGCTATGGAGTAGTGGTTGCTATGTGTGGAAGTGCACTCTCAGAGATGTAACCAAGCATTAATAGGCAATCCTATGCAATTGAGGCTGAGGATAGTGAAGCACAATTTGTCATGCCATATGGGCCAAGCCTCTACAGTGTAAGAGTAGGTTAAGGGGACTATCAGCATAGAAGATAGGTGACATCATGAGTGTGTATGTATAAAACACTGTAATCTTATTGGAGCAGTGTGTCACATGTTTGCTGTCAGTGACTCATCAGTGGAAGAGGCGTGTTATGATGTATCCTAGGTAAAGTCAGGAAACTGACGATGTACGCCATGGATATCACTGAAGTTTCTTGCAAACCTGCTGAAGTGTGTTTGCGCCCGTGCGCGCCTGTAAGCCCGAGTAAGCATGTGTGCACGCATGTCTGCCCGTGTGCGTGCATTGAAGAATGAGTAAGCTAGTGTAAGATTGTTGAAGCCCGTGTAATGTCGTGTAAGCCAGTGTAAGTGTTTGTACGCATGTATTAGCCTGTGTGCGTGCGTGGAAGCGGATGTGCACTTCACTGTGCTCCTATGCACGGCGCCGCTCACTGTGGACACAGACAGTGAAAAGGAAGGTAAACAAATAGCAGTAAGTTAACCAAGGAGAACTACCACAGCTAGCAGGTGAAAACAATCAGACTGAGTATATTACACACCCAGTACAGTAGGCCAGCACAGCACAGCACGTACAACTCTACAAACAGCATTCCACCATGCTTTCTCAGACACACTGCAATACTGTAGTATACTAAGAGAAGTGAAAACTGTAAAAGCTTAACTGAGACAACATAATGTTAGGGGCTGCCATTGCTATTATACATCAACATATGCAACATGTGGAGGGTTGTGCCAATGTGAATGCTGCTCAGCAAAACACAGTGAGTAGACGGAGAATGAGCTGGAGACATTAGAGCACTATAGAGTGGACAGAGACCTCCTGCAGAAGATCGTGGAGCTGTGCAGGCCAAGTCTCACACACAGAATCAAAAGAGGGAAACCTGTCCCAGTGGAAACCAAGGTATGTGTTGCCCTAAGGATACCGGCATCAGGTACCTTCCAGAGATCAACTGGTGATATGATGTGGATTTCACAAACATCAGCATCCAGGGAACTGCACCAGTTTATGAATGCCATGTCAGCACATGTCAGTGATCATGTATATATCCCCAATTCCCGTGAGGTATTGGGCAGCAATATGTGTCTTTTCCACACAATAGTGGAATACCCTGAGTACTGTGTGCAATACACTGCACGCACATATGCATCAAAGCACCAGCCAGTGAGTGTGGTAGGGCCTACATCATCCACAAGGGCTTCCCCTCCATGAAGTGGCAGTTTGTGTGTGATGGCCAGCCCATAATACTGAATGTGTGTGCTGAATGCCCTGGAAGCTGCAATACTTCCTATATGTGGCATCTGACGCAGCTGTACAAAACATTTGGCAATGGGGACTACCCTCATGATCACCTAGTGGGGGATGCTGGATGTGCAGTTCAACTGTGGCTGATGACACACATCAGAAATGCACACACATGAACAGGAATGCCATAATGAGGCACACACACAAACAGAAACTTTAATCTAGCATGTGTTTGTGTCGCTCAAGTCACAGTTCTGGTGCCTGGACACATCTGGTGGAACATTAAAGAACTTGTCAACTGCATGTACCAGAATTGTCTGTGGCCTAGGTCATCTGTGTCACACACACACACACACACACACACACACACACACACACACACACACGACAGTTTATATACATAGTGTGAGTGACTGTTCATGTATGTGTATTACTGCAGAACAGTTCAAACACAGCAAAGTCTGTCAATAATGGACATTCATCATAGTTGTACAACCACCTTGGAGGTTATGCATGCAGAACTATCATTGCTTATATGATACAGTGATGTACTTCAAAATACCATTGTAAATGCAAATATCAAATGACAAATGACATAGCACTTGTCTATATGTACACATTGTTAGCAATTATACATATTGGGGTGTAATACCTATGTGTTACTGTTGGTATAGTATGTGTAGTAAATGTGGATAACTAACTCTTTTTAGCTTTATAGGTTTACAACATGGGTTGGATAACACATATCTGTCTGTATGATATCCTTGTGTAGAATAAATGTGTCATGTGCAGAATGCATTTTAGGCCAGAGTATGAGTTTCCAGATGTGGACAGGAATATCCCTATTGTCTTTGCTTGTAACAAACATGGCTATATGTCAAACAGTAATGGTCCCAGCAATGTGTGGCGGTCAATACCAGTGCGGACTGGTATAGTATAGTACATGTAGGATCCACATGCTACTGTGTGTCCTACATGTGTGGGTCAGTTGTGAAGACATCATGTAACAATTGGTTATTCAGACTGTTGAGGTCGTGTCTACTACCATAATGCAAAACAATCACAGATAGTAACAGTATCACCCACAGCACTGTGTAAAACCATAGCAATCACACATGTGTGGACAAGTACAACAATATGTGCACTATAATGCATGCTGGTCACCAATAGAAATTATGAAGTGTTAACAGTGTGTAATACAGGGCATGTCACCATTCCAATGTGTCCACTATACATGTACATGCAGACGGTGCACCTTCACCATGTTCACATATAAATACATGAAAATCTGCACTACACACATCACACACGTACTGCACACTCTGAAACACATGCTGCCAATACTACACACGTCAGTCAAATGGCACATGGATGGATAATACATCTTCAGAATTAACAGTGCTGTACATTATACTACATTGATGATCATAGCTGTAATGCATCATGCCTGCTTACATACACCTAGAAGGAAATCACACTTTGTGTTAACAACATTTTAACATTATTACAGTGCTATGAAGCCACCCTGTGCATCAGCACCATGTTAGTCTGTACCTGCATCAATGTTACACATTACAAGAGGTGGCACAGGTGTCATCATATGCACAGGGTATGTAGTTTCTTTTCCAGAGCCTGTCATTGAGCCATCCAATCAACATGTATGCATCTGTGTGTGTGTGTGAGGGACAACAGGTTTTGCATGGCCCAATGTTGATGCAATGTGTGTGTGTATGTGTTAACCCTAGCTGTTTGTTTTATGTGTGTGCCTGCATGTACACAGTTTCAGCATGTGTCAGCCATATACTGGAGGTTGTGGGACAGTCACAGACTGTACCTGCCAGGCTGTACAGATCGCCATTTCTGGCCATGTACACCCCTCCATGCATTCAACAAAATTCCAGTCCTGCACCTGGCAATGTATACACATACATTCTTGGGATGTGTATCACAACCTGTGGATAAACGGGTGTCAGTAATGTTAACCTCATCTGCATAGTATTGTCATTTAATACATAGTTACATAAGCCATACTCATCCTCCAAAGTAATAACCACTGCTGACTGCTGCTGTGATGTACACACAACCGTTTAAAGCTGCTATACTATCATTGTTTTCAATGTCCCTTGTAATACCCAGCAACAAAATAACTGGTCAATACACAACTATAACCCAGGATCACTACAGCACACAGTATGTGCACTATCACATAGTGATAGCAAATTTAGATACATCCAAGGTGATCACGAACAGATAATGCAGCACATTCAATAGTGCTAATATCCACATACATACTACAAATATATATATATATATATATATATATATATATATATATATATATATACACAAACACACACTTGGCAGGGCTGAGAGTTGAACATACACCTAACTACCTTATCACACTAAAGCATTACACATTTACAGAATGCGCTACCGAGATTACTGAGCACAGCACTCCCAGAGGCATACTTCTAGGTGGGTGACATCATCCGCAAAGGCAAAGACGCCGATAAGGAATGTATGTGTTGTGAGGCATCTAAAAGCATAACTGTGTTCCCAAGGCTGCTGGAAACACACACACACATGGCAGGGCTGGGAGATGAACATACACCTAACTACCTTATCACACTACAGCATTACGCATTTACAGAACGCGCTACCGAGATTACTGAACACAGCACTCCCAGAGGCATACTTCTAGGTGGGTGACATCATCCGCAAAGGCAAAGATGCCGATAGGGAATGTATATGTTGTGAGGCATCTAAAAGCATTACTGTGTCCCCAGGCAGCTAGAAACACACACACACACACACACACACACACACACACACACACACACACACACACACACAATTGGCAGGGCTGGGAGTTGAACATACACCTAACTACCTTATCACACTGCAGCATTACACATTTACAGAACGCGCTACCAAGATTACTGAACACAGCACTCCCAGAGGCATACTTCTAGGTGGGTGACATCATCCACAAAGGCAAAGATGCCAATAGGGAATGTATGTGTTGTGAGGCATCTAAAAGCATTACTGTGTCACTAGGCAGCTGGAAACACACACACACACACACACACACACACAATTGGCAGGGCTGGGAGTTGAACATACACCTAACTACCTTATCACACTACAACATTACGCATTTACAGAGCGCGCTACCAAGATTACTGAACACAGCACTCCCAGAGGCATACTTCTAGGTGGGTGACATCATCCGCAAAGGAAAAGATGCCGATAGGGAATGTATGTGTTGTGAGGCATCTAAAAGCATTACTGTGTCCCCAGGCAGCTGGAAACACACGCACACACTTGGCAGGGCTGGGAGTTGAACATACACCTAACTACCTTATCACACTACAGCATTACGCATTTACAGAACACGCTAGCAAGATTACTGAACACAGCACTCCCAGAGGCTTACTTCTAGGTGAGTGACATCATCCACAAAGGCAAAGATGTCGATAGGGAATGTTTAGAGAGTGAGCAGTCTGAAAGCATATTACTGTCCCAAGGTAGACGTAGACAAACACACGGCAATGCTGTGATCGGGGCAACTAAATATCTATGGAGCACTACAACACTACATAGATATGGGCCATGCCACAGACAGTACACCCTTCGAGACAGCAACCAGTGTGTTCAATGTAGGTATCCATCGTGACATTGAAAATGGACATCTGCTGCCTGGATGACCACCAGGGCTATACAGGATGTCAATGGCCATGCCCACAGACTTAGTATCACATGTCTGTTTGGAATGTACTGTGTCCATCTACACAACGGTGTACTGGGCATGCTCACACACTTAGCAGAGTCAAAGGGCTGTCTGGCTTGCACACGGATTCTAATCATGGAAGTGTGCAGTTTGGAATGTACTGTGTGTCCAAATACACAACGGCATACTGGACATGCTCACACACTTAGCAGTTGCAAAGGGCCTGTCTTGCATGCACACGAATTCTAATCATGGAAGTGCGCAGTTTGGAATGTACTGCGTGTCCATCTACGCAACGGCGTACTGGGCATGCTCACACACTTAGCAGTTGCAAAGGGCCATCATGCATGCACACAGATTCTAATCATGGAAGTGCGCAGTTTGGAATATACTGTGTGTTGATCTACACAACGGCATACTGGACATGCTCACATGCTTAGCAGTTGCAAATGCCATCTTGCATGCACACGGATTCTAAACACAGAAGGGCACAGTATGGTATTACTGTCCCCACGTTCATGAAGGCCACTCAAATGTATTGACCAGTACACACTCAGGAGCTATCACAGTTCTCTCAGGTGTAGATCACAGAGGTACACACCACAATCTACAATGTAGCCGTCACACATCACCATGTCATTGGACTAGCAATACAGAGCCATACAGTAACACAACACCATGTGACTCATTACCAGTGGACTGTACATAGGTCTACAGCAACTGTGCAGACTATACATGTACCGACAGGGTTCCATCATGTGTTATGCATTGCAATGATACCACTGTAATAACCAGGTCGACCCTACACACACCAGGGGCCCTGGGTCTTACACAGCTGTGACAGATGACTGTCGCTCTACACCAACAAACACACATGTTTGGCTATGTCATACATGTAATTGCCGTGGATATGTGCATGGACCAAACACACAACACATATGTACATAGCATAGCTTTTGCTGTCCTCTGTGCAGACAAGTGGCTACAGCAATCATACGCACACAAATGGAAAGTGGGTCCATGGCTGCTGAATGCTAACAGTACATAAGGTAGCAATGTTGACCGAGGACACATTCCCTATGTACTAGTTACCCATGACACCCATCATATCATACAACAGTCCATGTGTTATGTATGTCAACACACATGTCCACCAATTGCAATACATACAAACATGGCTACATGACAGGCATGTAGGACCAACACACATGTACAATCTGTAGTGTGCATGCAGCTACCATGCATGTACAGTAGCTGATGTAAGTAACTCATCTGTGCCTAAATACAACATGCAGCTGCAATGCAGCCCCATCATTGACACATGTATATGGTGACATACTGACAGTACAGTAGGATGTACAGCAGGTATGGATGGATGTGTGTACATAAAGTGGTGATGCACCTGTGTAGATGGATGTTTGCCAGGGATGGCTCAGAGGTGTGTCACACGCCATCCAACCATGACATGTGCAAACCGTACGCTATGTTACCGTTACTTGACAGTGGAGACATAACACCTACACAGCGGTCAGGTGTTACCGACAGTACATCACTTGACATCTGTAACACTTACATCCTCCCATGTGCATATAGCAGCACAATTGCCAGAGGTAGCGTTGGTACAAATAATGCGGCTAATACTGCTGCATGTCTGTCAGACGTATCATCATATAGCAGGTGTATCATTCACAGTACTGCCATGTGTGTTTGCTTGTGTGACCATATGTGCCACATATGGTGTGGAATACAACCCAATTGTCACACACCCCTGTACACTGTTGTAGAGATCTGTACATACTGCAGTGTGGAAAGCATGATGTAGGCAGGTGTGGTGTGTGTATCACACACATCAGCTATCCAAATGTGTATGACATTTGTGGTCTCCACAGTGTGTGTGTGTGTATGTAGGTATGTATGGCTGTCTGGTGCATGGAGTGAGGGTGTATGCTACCATACAGAACACACAGGATCCCTAACCCCTCATGGTGATGCAGTCCATTATCCTGTTGATGCCATCAGTCTCAGCCGCACTGGCTACCTGTACATGTTCTTTCTCTGTGTCGCATTGTGTGTGTGCACAGTACTGTGTGTGTGATGACCACATAGGCAAGGGTCCTCACCTCAACACTATGGGGTGTGCGTTAAAGTGTTGTTGACCCCATTAGTGTGAGCATGTTCCTGTAATGTGACAGGGTATTTCTGCTACACAGTGAGGCCTCATGCTATCAAGTGGCCTCTAACATTATCATTGGCCAGACCGCTGTGTACAACCCCTGCACCATGTCAACATACCTGTGATGTGACCTGGTATGGATGTCACGTCTCTAGCCACTGTAGCCTATTAAACTGCCCACATGCTTCTGGATCAGTATATGTGTGGACATCTGTGGTATGTTAGACTGTCAGGCAGTCAGACTGAGGCTATATTTAGCATGCTGATATTGCCATATGTGCCTGTGAGTACTCCACAGTTACATATGGGAGACTGCAAACAGTGCTACCGGTAGGCACATGCAAGTAGACCATAAGGAGGGAACCAGGGCATCATTACCAACATACTGTTACTGTTGTTACCATGACACATACTGTGAACATATAACAATGCATGCTAAACCTGTACTACATGGTATGTCTGGGGCATGTCAACAGTACACAACTAATGTAATATACACGTCTCTCACTATTCTCACACAACTATTGTAATATGCACTTCTCTCACTATTCTTAAACAACTAATGTAAATTACACTTCACACTATTCTGTTCACTCTGTGCATCAGACCATTAGAGCATGTCCCTGGACCGATGGTGTGGATGACAGGGATGTGGTACAGGCTTCATCATATGCACAGGGTGAAAATGTTTGCCAGGGGCATAGGCTGCACCAATGAATGACATCATGTGTGTGGGTAAAGGCCAGTGATATGATTGGACATGTCTGTTCAGTATGCATGTGGTTGCTGTTGTGCCCTACAGATGTCTTTGCTGTGTGCGTGTATGTGTGCACACAGTTCTGCCTTTTGTAAGGCCTACACGGGGTATTACTGACAGCTCCAGATTGTACAGACCAGGTTGTACAGCTCACTTTGTCTGGCCATGGCCACGTGACCTGTGCCTTCCAGGGGTTGCACGGGCACTACGAGGCGGAGGTACAGATTGGCTACTGTCTGACGACACATATCCACTGGAACCGTGTCCCCACTGGAAACATCCAGGGCCACGTCCACGTGGCCTGCTGTGTCCTGGTGTGGACAGCGCAGCACCAGCTGCACTGCTACTGCTACCGGCACTATGGGAGCGGGCATGTGAGGTGGCATGCTCACGTTGACCTGCACTAGGTGGTGTGGCTGGCCTACGTCCACGTGGCCTACGCCTCACTCCTACCAGATGTTCCAGCACAGACAGCTCACGCTCACGGATTGCCATGCCACAGTCAAGGATTTCAACCATGTCACCCAATCGCCTGTCAAGAACATCAGCAATCTGCTGTTGAGCATTTGCCAATGCCTGGATGTTGTCATTTAGGGTACGGATAGTAGCCCTCTGCAGCCTCTGCCCTTCACTGGTCTGCCGTTCAGCACATGCCTGTGCTGCCATTACAGTCTGGAACATGCGTCTGGTGATACCAGCTGCTGCTCTTTGTCCTGCAGGTGCATGTCTGCCAGAGGTCCTCCTATGAGCAGCACCGGCCACATGCCTGTGTGGGACATCTGCAGTCATTACACTGACACTATGGTGTGTAGACACACCTTCTTTAGCCACCACACATTCCTGTTCCACGCTAACAGATGCTGACTGTCCTTCCTCTATGGCCACTGGTGATGCGGGTATGTATTGGCAGCAGTAATGTGTGCGGGGAAGAGGGGGACATAGCTGGGATGGCAACCGTTGGCACAGGTTCAGCCCCTGACAACCCTGCCTGTACCTCATGCATATGTTCATCACTGCTAGTATCTGTGGGGACACTAACATCAGATGGACCCCAGGAGGGTAATGCACCTACATCACCTGTGAATGCAAAGAAAGACTCTAAATTACAGTAGACACAGACACACACACAGACACACACACACAGACACGCACACACAGAGACACCATGCATGTGATTTGACAGATGGCATGCAGCATGCCTGTGGTACAGCAGAGGGCATGCAGCTCAGACATTAATAGTGTTAGCAGGCATACCACCCTGGGGTGCACACTACAGCAAGCAGGTGTCATATCAGTAGCCATGCAGTTCACACAATCATGGTAGTAAGCATGCATCCCCGTGATACATCATGTGGACCAGAACAGGATAACAGTACACATGGCTGATGTGACCTTGACATGTACTCTGCTGACGTGTGCATTAACATGCATACATGTCTGACACAATGGTGTCCTGACACATGTACAGCATTGTAATGCGCATCACATTGTGGTGTTGTCTGTATGCCCTACAGATAGAATGCATGTTTAGCAAATGTGCATGAGCATGGAAGGGTAGTGTGAGCCGTCTACATTGCTATACAGTGTGAAGTACAGACACTGTGCCATTGCATGGCATCTTGAGGCATCTATATTGCTGTACAATGCATAATATGTACACATTGCATAGCCATAACTGCATGCATACCCATGACATAACTGTGGATTGTGACCCACAATGCTGAGGTGTATACACACCAAACCATGCTTTGTCAAGTGACAGGTCACTGGAAGCCTACAGCTGACACCCCTGCACAACAACTACAGGGTCTTAGCTGCCTGGCAACCATGTCCACACATAGCGGACATGTCAATTCACCATTTCCCACATGTCATTGATGTACCACACACACACGAGGTGCACAGCTAAGGGTGATGTCCTACAGCGGCAAGGGAAATGTACAGTATCTGTGGCCTGATGTGGTGTCACTGTCTGTGAAGCTGTACGGGTGACTACTGTCATGCTATGACACAGTCGTGATGTTCAACTGATCTTATATGGTACACTTCAGTGACACCTCCACTAGCTGTGCACAGGCTGTTAGGATGTCCAGTGTACCACATCAACTGTATAATCGGTCAACTAAGGCTATAAGTGGACCATGTGTGGACAACGTGCAACAGGGTGTATACACATCACATCTACTGTGTGGCTACATGTCTCTGGCCATCCCCCATGGCCATGTGTGCACATGTGTTGGCCAAATGTGTGTGATGGCCATCTATCTCACATGTCTGTGTTGTCCCATATGACATACACCCATAGATGTCAGATATGTCACCATCCACAGGGCTATGCAGACAACGGGTTGTATGGTTGGTATGTGGGGTATGGGTCATGGGATAGTGTGACAATATTGCAGCCAGAACACTACATGTCTGGGACATGTCAGATGGCACATCACAATATGTGCACCGAATGCAGGGGCATACAACACAATGGTGACACCTGTGGGCTGCCCATATCACAGCTCACTGTGTGGTACTTTTTGCATACCACACATGTTGTTCCAATGCATACTACATATGCTTCAATTGTAGAACACCTCCACCATTGTATGCACAGCTGACCACACATGTAGCAATGACAAATACTGTGGTTTCAAGTTGGTGTATCATTTCATTTGCATATATTACACATGGGTGGCCTGTGTGAATGATGGGTGCTGCGGCCTGTATATCGTGACTGGAATGAACATCAAGTGTGCAAGTGTTAACTGGCCACATGGCAAATAGATCTATGCTTTAACATGCCTGATACTGATGGCAGTCTTACCTGCAACAGACTCATGTCTGTGTGGCACACCAGAGGTACCTGTATAGGGGTGACACAGCAGTATGAACATTATCCATGACTGTATGACAGCCACAGGGTGCACTGTGCATGTTAACACATTCGCCTGTATAATAGCATATAGTATGCACATGTGAGCATACACAGGGTAGCATACTGTAGTATGCAGCATGTGTGTCCACATACCTTGCATATGTTGTTACTTTACATAATGTACAGTGAAAAATGCAACTAAATGGGATATAATAGCCATATGTGCAGTACTGACTTACCAGGCAACTCCAGGCTCATTGGTTGGGAGACACCCACCTTCACTATGGCAGCTAGTGTTTGTGGATGCTGTTCTGAGGGTGTCCCCAGACTGGCCAGTAGCTCCTCGGTGTTTGTGAGTGGGGTCAGGGTTGGTGGCCCACCACCTGTTCCACCTTGTTCCCTGGCAATTGCAGTGGCATGCTGTTTTGCATGTCGTATTATGTCTGTGCAGTGTCTGCGCACCTGCTTGTAGGTGCGGTTATGGCCACCCACATCGTTCACCCTCCTGCGAAGATCCTGCCACAGGTTGTCCCGCTGCTGGGCATGCTGTGGCGCATGGCTAAACAACACCTCATAGTTCTCATGGAGGTAAGGGATGAGGACATCATCCTCCTGGTGGCTGTATGCTGGAAGGCGTGTACAGGGCATTATCTGTAAGACATAATGATGGTGACAGGTCACAGTTTCAGAGATGTACAGAGATACTGCTGCACATACATTTCTATGATATCTAGTACATCTGCACAGTTATCTTTGCAAATCATCATGACATGGACATGACTGACGTGTTTGTGTCACACACATGTAACACCTGTTGTGCATTGGATATCATCACTATATATGTGTGTCACCTCATTACAGTGTTCATACTCCATGTGAATGCTGTCTTGATGTGGGCATGTCTATTTGCCTGCACTGGTGTTCTTACCTATCTGCACATTCCTGGATGTGTCCACGGTAATGGTGTTGACCTTGATGCTGTGTATATGTCACATATCAACGCAGACACAGCCTTAATGGACTTGAGCAGTGACAATGCACACATATGCATGGAAACCTGTACATGCATGTGTTTTGCCATATACATCTACACAGCACTGTACAGCTGTTCAACATCCTGCCATGGATCGCCTGTGTTGCACATGTGGTAGACATGGGACAATGGTTAGTCGGACGTCATTCGCAGGGATGGTTATGAACCATAGCATGTATGAGCAAGGTTTCCAAGCTGTAACAGACAGCCATTATGTCACCGCGAGGTGCATCAGTGCCACATTACTGATCCAGACAGTTGATACTACATCTACCATGCGGCCATCCCACCATGTATGACTGGGATGACATGTGCAGCTTTGATGGACAGGGTTGCATGGTTTGGAGGGAGTATGTCACATGTATGGCACAGGGATATGTCCAGCATGTGGCGATCCTAGTATTAGGATGGTGGATGTCCAAGATGTATATCTTACAGATCAGGATATGGACATGTAGCATGTCCATCATCATGGTGTAGCAGATGTCTTTATGCAAAGTAGACAGCATGCTGCATAGTGGAGGTGAGGATTGTGAAGGCTGGTAACGCCCATCCACGCATGGCCATTACCCCTTACAGGTGATATGTGATCCAATATTGGTCACCCCAGTGCTGTATATGCCTGTCCAATGATCTCCGTGCTCATGGATGGCACCCTGTCATGACAGGGGTACCTCGTATGACTACCTAAGGGGCCTGGAGACGTCACCAAGTCAGGGAGGTGTACTGCACAGCACCATTCCTTACACAGTGTCCATAATGATGACCACAGCCTATGTGGTAGTTAATGAGTACAGGGATGTTCACCTAGCGGTGACAATGCTGATATCATCCATCAGAATGTGCACATATGTCACACACCTCACCCACACAGTCCATTCCATATGTTGTTCACAACACTGACACAGCTATTCCTCATAGGTCTTGGCCATTCACATCCTTACACACACAGATGCCTAACATTTGTCTGTGTGGTATGGGCTACAATGAAGGTGGAGTACAACACATTAACCCTGTTCTACTGTAGCTGGCATTGGTGTGATATGCGCATGTCACTCTGGCACCATTTGTAGTTGTGAGTCTGTCAACAGGCCACTGGTAGAACACTCCTGTGACATACAAAGTTATTTGTAATCAAACATCCGTACTGTCTTGTACATCTGTACTGCTAACATCTACAGTGATAATGGTTCATGGACTTGCACACCATACTCAGCCGTCACC
Source organism: Protopterus annectens (assembly GCF_019279795.1). Lineage (NCBI taxonomy): Eukaryota > Metazoa > Chordata > Ceratodontiformes > Protopteridae > Protopterus > Protopterus annectens. Next base: position 1,057,478,686 of record NC_056731.1, on the reverse strand, counting down.
ACCTGTGGGTTGATATTATCCAACACCCTATCTGTATTTTATGGTCATGCTAGGCACTTGTTCGGAACTTGTGAGCAAGTCATGAGCTACTGATTAATATAGCACCCATTCCACACCATTTCTCACAGGTACACTGGCTGTCCTAAGATTTCCAGCTTGCTTATGGTACAACAGCTGTTGTACACACGTAACTCACATATCCTGTGAGACAAGGTTGTATATACAGGCATGTCCAACTGACACGTACCACTGCTATTGCCTGTCTATAAGATGGATATGTCATACATGTGGCAATAGAGCAATTGTCTCATGTACACATTCAATGCTCACCTCCCAACATACGACACTACAGCCTGTGGGGGATGCACTTATGCAGCCCTGCTGGGGGTAATGCTGTCACCAACCCTGACTGCACCTGACAGTCATGTGGGGATGTGTAACATTCGCAACACACCCCACTCATCACATAGTCTCACATGATCTCCACCACAGGCCACACATACAAGGACAACGTGTGCAGTACCTCTTCATACTCTGTGTAGGCACCAGAGGCAGCCCCATACGGGACACAACATCACCAACTTATAGTCCACAGACTCATGTGTGCCCATCACATACAGCCAATAGTGTGCTGTAACATACACAACACACCAGTCATAGGTGACTCTGTAGGCGGTCACACTGCAGTACCACACAGCGGGCTACACAAAGCAATAGTCGCTTACATCTTGCTGTCGGGTAACTGGTTCTGCAACATTACCTATGCACCCATGCCACACCTCACCAGGTACACTGTGACTTGTCATTCTCCATGTTAGTGTGACTGCCCTGAGATGCCCCTTCACAGAATACTTGTGCAGGGACATGCAATAGCTCGCAAGTCTTGTAGCCCTGAAGGTCTGGGCCAAGCCCTGGGGAGCATTATGCATTCATCCAGACCTGATACTACTGTACAACGACTGACTGTGTCACAGCAACAGTTGCCTATGCTTCTGCTGTCATTCCACAGGCATCTGGTATCTGTCCGCTTTGACTGACCTGGTCAAACACAATGCTTTGGCACAGATGACCTGCACCTGTCAGCCCTGGGAGTACAGCTCATATGTATGGCTCTTGCTGCTTCTATACTGCCTGTCTTGCACAGTTTCCAATAACAGTCACCGGCAGAATGGGAACTGGCAAGCAAGACATGGGGTCATGTGACAGAATGCTTGCATCTTCCTCTGTGATGCATGCAGGCAAGGCATACCTTAGAATGCACCACTCCAATATCTCTGCAGTGACTGGGACCTGCCTCTAGGCTCTGCAGAGCACATCTGCAATGACAGGTTATAGACAGACCATACCTTTCAGGCACATACCTGGACTGGCACACCCACAGCTGAGGTATTCCCACATCCCACTATGTTGTACACACATCCTGGCTAGTTAGTTCGCACAATGCTTCAGAGGTGCTCCACATGCAACTAACTGTGTCCGGAACTGCTATACACATTGTAACAAGCTACAGATTCCACTACATACCCCACGGTTACCAGACCTCATTTGTTGGTGTACTGGACAGTAGGGCTCAGACAGCTACTACTGATGAGTGACTGACACTAACCCACACTTAACTGGGATAGCCACTCATGTACCGACACATCCATGAGTCATAAACAACACTCGGCTGGATAAACCCATACACACCACCTCCAAGACCAACATGAACCTTGACATGAACACTACCAACATGTGACTGGTGTTCTACACCTGTGGTCATTCCCTCATTTGTGGATTCCGAACATATGCTAATCAACCTTGTTAGCCACATCCCAGCACCACACCCTTCACGGCATACACAGTACATGAGTACTACAACACCTACTACAGACGATTGATGACAGCGGTTGTTAATGTCATGACACCCGTGCAGATGGACAATGCACATACAAATGCTGCAACATATCCCAGTGCACTTCAGTAGCACGTACACGACTGCATGGATCATGCTATGCCACAGAGAGCCATAATGGTACACACCAGATAACAGATGCCACTCTGGTGGTCAAGTTCCATGGACATAATGTACAACAACAGGTGGAGGCTGTTGCACAGTGGTGTACAATCCCATGTGTGGGGTAGCTCACTGGTCAGCCTCGGTAGGGCCACGGGTTCCCTCATCACACACTCCATGACTAGCTACATAAACATTACTGCGACACATTCCAGGGTGTACCACAAGGCATTATGGCAGTATGTCAGTAGTCAATGGCAATACCCACATCTGCTCTCACATACAACAGTCACTCAGGAACATTACAGACCCAGGTGATGTTAGCAACATGCTGGTGGATGGATTCAATGCTAACATTACACCCTCTCACTCACTACAGGGCCACAATCCATGCAGGAACATTGCGGTGTCCCTGTGGTCACACCTACACAGTATTAACCTGCACTCTATATGTCCTGGGACACTGGCCCCATGTCACCTTCCAAAGTCCCAGGCTGTGATGTCCACAAAACTCTGAAAGATGTCTCCCCACTAGGCCACCATATTCAGTAATAGCCTTGTATCAGACATTGTGGCCCCTGAATGGCACACAGCAACATTTATCACACTCCACACAGGTGGCACCACAATGCACGAGTGGGACTATAGTCCTACACACCTGACAGGACTGTTCTGTACGGCTATGGGGCACATCATCAAGGATGTAATTCACAGAGTCATTGTTGGGCTCCGGTCCTTTGATGCCACCCGGGTTGGACTTGTTAGGGCCAGAGCATGGCCCCTACACCTGGTGGACTCATTTAATACAGTTACCAGGGTAGTTGATGATGGTACGGGAGTCCACACATCCAACATTGTCCTCTAATTGCCTCTCAGCACCGTTCTCCATTCTGGTATTAACATACACATCCACCTGCACATCGTACCCTATGTCTCAGGATGTTATGCAATGTGGCTCATGGACAGGGCACACAATGAGGGTAGCATACCATAGTACCTACTGCATTTCACTTACATTTGGCATACCACAGTCCTCAGTCATAGGGCCCCTCATGTTCAGTATATGCTTCCCTGAGGTACAGGCTAGCACAGAGAGACTTTCCCTGCCTAGCTTTACAACCCCCTGCATACAAAGCACCTTGATTGATTCACCAGCTGATACTGACTCCATCCATACTGGTGTCACTGTGACAGATACCTGATATGAATATCATGGCCTCAAGCTGCATGACACAAGGTCCATGGACATCACCTTTGCATTACACCATTCACCCACTATCACATAGGTGGTAGTCCCCTTCATACGTGTCACATTGTATGTGTTTGTAGTACACACATATGTCACACCCACTCCTGTGATTACCGTATTGCCACTGTGGTGTGGATATCCTTCTACATGGCCACACTTATCTGTACTGGGTGTGTAGCTGGTACATATGTACCCATTGTACCTCTGAACTCAAGACTTCTACACACATTCAAGGGTACACCACCCCATTTAGGGTGTACCTTACACAACAGCTACAGCTTTACATACCACAACATTGACACACCATGACATTTATTGAGCTCTGACAGCTAAGGTATGCGGCTGAACTATGGACACCATGTCTGTACACATTTGCATACTACATACTCAGGGGTGACCTCTGCTGAACAGACAGGGCCCATGTCCACAACAATATTAATGGATATACTCCACATACGTGACATACGCAAATGCCACTGTGAGCAACATGCTCATGGATATGTGAACACACGCAACAATGAGTGGGATGTGCTTGAGGGTTACATTCTCAAACCGGACACTCACCATGCTTTGGAACATGACTCCTATGTACATCACGCAGGGACACTCAGTAGCACTGTTCATGTGATACCTCCCTTGGTGTTTGGGAGACACATGCACGCCAGGGATCACTGCAGTGGCTCTACTGTGCAGAGGTGCAGATAACACATGGCTCTGCTGATCACAGGACACTACCCTAGAGAGGTGCCACAGGTGTGAACACTGTGGTTGTGCTTACACATAGACTTGCAAGACTGCATAGTACCCCACTATGAACCTGTGAAGCTATTACATGTCCTTTGTGCATGGTTACTTGGTAGCCCTTTCATTATGATTAGCTATCATGCTATTACAATGCCCCATGCCTACAAGCCATATGTATCCTGTTATTGTACATGCCAATAGACGGTACCTGTGGTATGCATGATATGCCTTTTATGCTGTGTAGAATATCTGACATATCTACCTACAATACTATACATTACACATATTTTACATAGTATCCCATAATGCAAAGCATACTTGCACAGCGTGACCACCTGAGACATGTCATTGTCATTATATGCCCATACACACGCCTACTGTGACAGTATATCAACATATACTATCCCCGGCTATGGCACGTACTTGTTGGAGATACCCTACCACAGACGGCGGGTTGTATGTAATTGTTCTGTTTAAAGCCCTCATGTAGCATCCCATGTGGTGTCTGTGATGTGTACCTTGTGGCCCACTGCTGGATGCACAGTTTCTACATGCTTGAGTATGCTCAGCAAGACATCACTACATACATACCTTTTCCCACGTTATGCATTGCCGACAATTTTAATTAATGCAGACCAAGCTATACATACAGTAAATAATTACTACAAAACATGCTATACATAAACTTACATACCGAGTGTTCTACATACCTTGTTATCGTTACGTACTTTCGTCTCTATCTCTCTCACACTGCTTACATGGGTATTTTGTATGAGCATACGGTTTGAATGTCTGGCAAGTCTTCCTTATATACGTCGATACCTGTAACATGTGGTTTCCTGCTGCCTATTGGTGTTTCTGAGTGACTAATTACTTGCATATCAGCTTTGCAGCTACTCCATTCACCAATTATGCAGCAACAGTGGGGTATAATTGACTTCTCCACTTGGGCATTGCCCATTTGCCCTACCTTCAAGGAGACGGCCTGTATTGTGTTTTGTTATGTGTAATTGCAACAGCTATGCATAGAGACACGTATACTTTGGATTCATGTCCCCAGTGGATTGTGTGTGACAGCTAGAGTATGTGGTTCAACATGTGGGTGTACCTGTCATCCCAACGTCTGTTAACGGACTATTGCAAACAAAACCTGTAACATCGCCGTTTGTTCCATTATAAAATGGCTACAATTTTGCATGGCACCTTTAATTGTGTCTCTCACAAGGTATGTTGACGGTTCTGCAGTTGTAATTGACTGACTGGATATTTGTGCTGTTATTACAGTCTGTATTGCTATAGTTTCTAGTGTGGGGGGTGTCGGTGGGTGTACGTAGCATATACAGGTTTGTGGGGCTTGCATTTTTACATATTCCATATATATATGTGTGTGTGGGCTCCATCCCTAATTAATGAGCTATCAGTTAGTAGACTTATGTTATGGGATTGTACATTGGGCCATTGTTAATTGGTTTCTATATAGTATGCAGGTGAGGTTGATATTTCCATACCTCCGGAATTGCAGTGATATGTAAAGGGATATGTCTACATGACAGCTATTTCTGTCCCAGATATTTGCAGTCATTCCGGTTGTGTTGGTAACAGAACCTCTTTGCCATGGGTTGCCTCCTTTTCATATGGCCATTGTTGGACACTTCTAGGACACACAGCGGTGTTTACAGGCCAACACATAGCCACGGTCAGTACACAGGATAGCACATACTTTTATCCTCAATACATACCTATTGTTGTTGGACTTTGGCTACTTATCATATTGCATGTAACATTCACGTTTCTTACATACAGGCATAACTATTTAATGCAACTATTAAATTATATATGGGACATATTAATATCCTACGATCTCGGACATTTGCCCTTTGTAATGTTTTATATCAGGACACACCTGCACAGGTAGGGGCTGTCCCTCCTAATGTGGGACAGGTGGTGACTGTATGCCTACGGCTAGCTATACCCACACCTACCGTAATGATCTACCTCCAAGTTGGCACTAGCAGACACATGATGTGAACACACACACACATTACAGTCACACGGGGATGCACACGGCACCCTTAACACACACATACACAGACTACAGCACTCACAAACACAGTTGAACACAGTACCTACGTGGACCGCAACACCGGCAGCAGTAACTAATTATACATTCATATCATCATACTATTACTCGTGTTTGTACTGCTCTCTTTTGGTCTTTCAGCCTCATGGTTATGCATGTCGGTATGTTACACATTCCATAGTTGGAGGAATCCTAATTATTTGTACCCCAAGGTGTTATGAATGTCGTTGACCTATCTATATATATTTGCAGATATCGCTGAATCCGTATATATCAACATATATCACTCTATTGCCCTTTCTACTATCTGTATTATATATATGTATATATGTGTACATATATATATATATATATATATATATATATATATATATATATATATATATAAAACGGGGAAAGTGACAGGCAAGCTACACCTTTCATTGTGTACTTGTTAGTGTATACTGTTTCCTGGACTCCGCACGTTTGTGTCTGTACCTGTCACATTACACAACTGCCATAGGTTAGGGTTGCCAGCTGTCCCACTCTGTGAAGGACAGTCCCTTTTTGGGCAGTTGTGTCCTGCAAAATATTTGTAAACATGGCAAATGTCCTGTGATTTTAGAACATACTTATTTCCTATAGTTTATGTAATAATCGCATAAAACAGTTATTCTGTATCTGAACCAACAAACAGAATAAGTAAGTAAACATTACACGAATGAGCTTTTATCTAGGCAAAACAGTGCAGTTCTGCTTTCCGTACTGGCCGGATGTATGTGTCGGCCTGCAGACATCTGATGTATGTCCCACATTAGTCATATGAAGAGGTGGCAACCCTACCATAGGTACATCTTGCCTAGCAATAGTGTTAGGTGATTCTATACATGATTGCGTGTTCTACACCTGGCAGTGGTCATTTTACCCATCAGAGCAGGCGCTATTATTACAGGGGTAAATAATGCTGGTTTCACCTGTTCTGGACATCATTCACTGTGATCTGCGCGATATTCGAGGTAGCTTATCCCTGTTTTGCACATATCCATATAGTCATATTTAAACGTCGCTTACCAGCAGTGGGCAATACATACTCCCGGTAACATGTGCTAAACATATGATCTGATGCCCTGCATACGACATGCATTCCTCGTGCCTTTGGGATTACGTTACATCCCTTGCAGGACATGGGACTGGGAACATGCATGACGGTCACTGCATTTAACATATGGCCATCTGGGATTTGTACACATGTTATGTCGTTTTGTACGTGGAGTATACTATGGCTGTTACTCCATACTGCACTCACATGGGTAACTCAGTTAGTTTACATATTGATGAGTCCAGTTAATGGTATGTCCATGTGATGTTTACTGGATGTGCTCCGGCATTGGGTATGTATATCACAGTGAGCCACACACGATACTGTGCTACACCTTCAAATGACCGTGGGTGGAGCATGCTGGGGTGACGAATACCTGTCATGGGTACGCCCCATGCCTTGACACAACATCCATGATTATATTATGTGGAGCCCCTCATTAACGCAGCAGGGACTCTATGCTGAGTGTCTGCAGAACAGTGCTTACACACATGTGTTCCCACAATTGCCTCTGCTCCTCTACGCGACAGTTGGTTACTCGATGTTGTGGCAACAGCAGACACTGTTTTCCCCATTTGGTGTATGGCATCTGACAATCAGCCATGTACCTACCAATGTACCTGGGAACCTATACACACAGCACCACCATATGCTGATAGGCTCATGTACTGTTCAGGTGTTGACATTCTGTGTTCCAATAGCTGTTGTGTGTACAATGTTTGAGGGCTGCCTATGTAGGATTCACACAGTGGGCTACCTATACATTACAATTTACAGGTGGTCTTACTTGTGTGCCATCCATTTTACTGTGTGTGCAGGTGGAGAGGTGTGTCAGTCTGTAGGGGCCTACACTGTCAGTGTATGTGCTATACGTTCCCTCTTTGCCAAGGTGCAGGCATACTAGGCACACCTCCGTCTGCCTACTGGGGCTGGCACAGTGTGTTCATGGTCTGACTCCCTCTGTGCCTGTGATGGCCTTGGCAATTGCGGTGGGCTATGAGGGCCTTCACCATTTTGCCCCTGCTGCAGCTGTTTCTGCAGGATCATATTATCTAGCATGGCACATACTATGATGATGTGTGCACATGTGCCTGGAGAGTACTGCAAGGCTCCACCAGATGTGTCCAAGCACCGGAACCGTGATTTCAGCATCCCGAACACACGCTCTATGATGATTCTGGTTTGTGCGTGTGCCTCATTACGGCGTTCTTGCATGGGTGTGTGTGCATTTCTGATGGGAGTCATCATCCACGGCTCCAGTGCATAGCCAGCATCCCCCACAAGGTGGCCATGTGGGATGTCCCCCCTGACAAATACCTGATACAGCTGTGAGGCATGCCAGATATGGGAGTCATGGTAGCTTCCAGGGCTGCCAGCACACACATCCATGATTATGCCCTGGGCATTGCATACAACCTGGCAGTTGATGGAATGGAATCCCTTGCGGTTTATGTAGTGCCTACCATGCTCACTGGGCGGTGACTTGATTTGCATGTGCGTGCAGTCTATCACACCCAGTACCTCTGGGTAGTGTGCCACACGGTGGAAGTGATGCATAGTGCTGGCCAACTCCTCCTGAGTTCGGGGGAAGTATATATGCTCATTGGCATGTGGTAACATGGCATCCAGGAACTGGTGTAGTACCCTGGATGCTGATGCCTGTGAGATCCCCATTATATCTCCAGTTAGCCTTTGAAAGGTACCTGTGGCTAGTATTCGCATGCTTACACATACCTTCGTGCCCACTGGGATGGGTTCCCCTCTATTTCTGGTTCTCAGGCATGGCCGACACAGCTCCACTATTTGCTGTAGGATGTCCCTGTCCACCCTGTAATGCTCTACTATCTCCAGATCATGTAGCCCCTGGTAGGTTACTCTTGGTCTGAACACTCTTCTCCTCCTCCGGGGCCTGCAGTGGTTGTCGGCATCATCCTCCACAACACCATCAGTCTCTAACACATGCTGCTGAATCACAGCTATGGCAGCTCCCAACATGTACATCTTAAAATTTCCCCGTGTGTTTACACCTATGGTGCAGTGTTTGGGAAATCACAGGTGTGTGTAGGCTGCTTTCACACTTTATACTATTGTGCTGTGAACACCGATGATGTCATAGGGTGTGGCTGTGCGATCATAGCTACAGGGTATCTTATGTGTTTTACTACTGGAACTACTATTGTGGTGCCTTTTGTGTTGAATTACATTTGGCTGCCGTGGATTACCTCTTGACCTTCCCTTTACATTTCTGCACGTTCCACCTACCATTTTCTGGCATGCATACAGCAGCCTGCTTTAATTTGTACTTTCCTAGACCTGGCGTGTCTTGCGTAATGTGTGCTATTACCGGTCTACTGTCGGTTTGCTTTGCTCTGCTATGACAGATCTCCTATCTTTGCAATCCAATGCCTCCTTTCCTTTCTTTGCATTCCAATGCCTCCCCTATCCTGTTTTGCAGGTGTCTGCGAGCAGGCTTGGTAGCTGCCGTTGATTGGCCGCCGTGAGTTGATTGGTGTTGATTTATCATTAGTATGCCAATTACCCTACGTCGGCATTTCCTTCTTTTCTTCCCCTGACCTTCCTGTTTGTGCTATTGTTCGTGCCGCGTGCATCCGCTTACTGAGTTTCAGGCACGTTTTCATCCGTGTACACATGCGCTTTTGGGCACCATGTGTGCTCTCAACTAAACAATTCTATACCTTCCTCCTCACCCCTGTCCTGCAGCTTTGCATAGCAATGACCAGGCCAGATTTGCATTGCTGCAATGTGCTTACTGCTACGGTGGCACACCCATCTGCTGATCTCATGTATCTCCTCTGAGCCACGCCTCAGTGTTATAGTGCTGTGCATATGGTTCAACCTTCATCCGGCGGAACATTTGCGATTCAGTATTATCTGCCTAATTTGCATGGCATTGACTACTAATTCATAGTTACCGTGCTGAACACTGTCGCAGGTGCTTAGCAACCCTTGCACCTTGGTTGTGGTGTTCCATGCCTACCATTGTGTATTATGGTGTACACCTGATTTGTATTACATTGCGATTTTATGACATTTTTATATATTTTCTCTATGTTCCAGTTTGCGCACACATGCCCTGCAGTTGTACTGTGCATTACTGTGGACATGACATTAAAGTTGCTTTTTAGGTGTTGTGCATCTTTTCTTCTGCCATTGGCTGTGTATTTAGCCATTGGCATATGTTAACTTTGTAATACATGAGTCTGGTCTGCTTCCATAGCTCCGATGTTCTGTTTGGGAAAATGTAGACCATGTTTTTTGGTTTACATTTCCATGGGCTTACGCTACACCTGCACCACTTCATGAATCGCTATATGCCTTCATTTGCATGGTGCGACACTGCACATGGGGTGATTAGCATACCTATGCCGAGGGCTGCACAGTTCTGGTGTACGCCGGTAGTGCACGTGGTATTGGATCGTACCTGAATCGCTCGATGGCCATATTTGGAGTTATTCCGCCTACGCTATGCCTGCGCCTGGCGCAAGCTTCATGAATTCTGAGGATTGTCTATTAATTCTGATAAGGAAAGCATATTTACTAACATTAGTCTAACAAATCATCTTGACAACTCATTATAGGTATAGTCAAGAATATTCATCCAGACCTAAATTACTGAAATTTGTAATGCTTCACCATGTAATATATAAAACAAACAGGTATATATAGGGTTCCTATTACAGCTCTGAACGCTTGAAATGTCAAGTGTCATATGGTCGGCACCATATGATCGACATTTCAAGAGTTTAAAGGTTAAACATAACAGTGCCGTTCAGTGTAGAATGGGAGAATTTTCCTTTTCTGTACTGAAGTGCGATCTCAGAGTTGGTATATTTAAGTAGGGGGGTGTGGGCGGTGCCATGGGGCTTGCACCCTGCCTGCACCATTAAGGTAAGTTTTTTTTTTTTTGTTTTATTACATATTTGAACTTTTAAACTTTGATCATATGTTGTCAAACATGTGGGATTTGAAGATTAGAAAGTTTGAATATATAATATAGACCCTATATATATATATATTATATATATATGTGTGTGTGTGTGTGTGTGTGTGTGTGTGTGTGTGTGTGTGTGTGTGTGTGTGTGTGTGTGTGTGTGTGTGCGTGTGTGTGTGCATTTTTTTTGGCTTTTCTCTAAAACTACTGAATCCAATTATTATAGATTCATTCTCAATGACAGCAAACTTTATATTTTAGTCAGTCATATAAAAATATAAATCTTCGTGGGCAATCCCATACTATCCAAGAAACATACTGTATAAGTAGCCTTTATTTCCAGGTTTGACTCTTCTCATCTCAAGCATCCTTTGAGGATTCACCTGATTTAGAGGGAGTTATATAGTCAAATGCCACTAACAAGTGCAATAAATGCACTATGTCATGTATAATCATTTTCAAAGTGATACTGAAATATTTAATACTAAGTCACACTATTGCATTTTTTTTGTCATCATTGTACACACCAGAGCAGGCCTTAACCATCAGTTCTACATCACTCTCCAGGTCTTTTCCCCAAATCACCTATTTTCAGCTTTATTTCCTCTTTGTTGACTTTTTGAGGTTCCACATTCCTCCCCTTTCATATACCAAATTGATCTATTTGCCCCTTCCAGGGGAGGGGGGTGGCATGCCTTTACCATTTAGACAAAAGTCATCTTGACCATATTTTCCCAACACTCATTTCTTGTTTTGAGGTGAGAGTCAGTGGTAGGAAGTAGGGCAGTCTGCAAATATTGTAGACTGTTCTAACTCTATTCCCTGGCAGATTGTTTACCTAATTGGAGGCACATGCACACATGCTACCACACGCATAGAATCTACTTACCAAACAGAAGACCATTTGCAGTGTGATATGCCCCTTTTTCACTCCTGCAGGTGCAGTCTATTGAACTGCCAGACTCCCCCTAGGTTTACACTGGGACAAGCTGCTCACATTTCTCCACCATGGTGCAGTTCCTCCCATACCTATGCCACTAACCAAACAAAAGGAACCTGTGTGGGGTGCAGTAAGGGCTTTATCACTTATTGCCATTTGTCCGGTCAACCATTTCCAGTTATAGTGATATGTTTATAACTTTCAGTAAACTCACAACTTCAAACTCATCTAAAGAACAATTCAACCTGAATAAAAACACTAAAATCTAAAATAGTAAAAAAACAATCAAAGGGAATGTCCCAATAACTTGAATCACAAAACGTTTTTCCATGAGTCTATACTTTACAGATTTCCAGAGTAGACAGAGAATGCACATTTGGAATCTGTAGTGTATAAATGCATTTTCTTATTAGCTTACAAAGCTGGAGGAATCACTGAGGCCTTTTAAGGAATCTGTGTGGTATGAGTGCTTGGGGCAGCATATAAACTAGAAGGGTAAATTATTTTGTAATCTGGATCTTGATGTGTTTTAACTTTCAGGTTTCTGGAGCTTTTCTTCCTAGTACTTCATTGAAAATAGATATTAGACATTCCATATGTTTTTATCTAAATATATCTATCCCTGGGATTCAATAAACTCAGTGAAGGCTTCATGCAAATCCTACATGAACTTTACACGTGTGCATGGTGATGCTCGGTGGTAGATCGTGAGCAGTAGTACTCAATGCATATTCATGCCGTACACTGAGTTTAAACAAGGTTTTGCGTCTGGCAACAATGTTGCCAGCCAAGAAATTGTGTGTGCGCAAACATGGATAGTATTCCTGCTTAAATCAGAGCACTGACGGTTCACTGTTTTGTGTGGAATGCCACTATGATCAGCAGGACTTCACAGATAGCACTTATTCTCAAGATGTGCAAGACATCTGGGCAAAGCCAACACAATGGAGGAACAATGACCCAGAAATAGGGACATATGTGACATATTTGCCTTATAGAAATCTGCTAGAATAACCAGGGATTGTGTTAAAATGGGTCTACTGCTCTACATCAAAAGGACACTTCTTTGAAATAGAGCAGGAGACCCACACTTCAGTGAAAGTTCACATCAACGAAAGTATGCTTTCGCTGAAGTCTAGTTCCCCGGGTGATGCAACCCAGCCCCCAAAAACATGTTTTTGCAGGGGGGCAAGCCCCCCTGCACTCCCCATGTGGGGGCTGTGCCCTCCACACACACCCTACTTAAATATACTAACTCCAAGATCACACTACAGCGGGGAAAAGGGAATATTCCCATTCATCGCTGTAGTGTGACTGCCGAAGTCAATGCTCGAAGTTTCACTACTTCAAACAAGTGGGCTCGGTGAAGTGGGTTCGAAGAAGTGAAACTATGAACATCTGCATAGATCCCATTAAGATACATGTTCTGAAGGATTTGTATGAAACTCAAATGTATGTAATACTGAGTCACATCAGTCCTGAGAACATCCCAGTGATATGGCAGAGAGCCACAAATTAGATAAGGAACAAATCTGGACACCCTGTGAAAATCTGGACAGCTGAGAGGTATGAAGGCAAGTATATGGTCCAAACATAGTACAGAACAGTGAATATACAGTGCAGAGTATTGTGATATCCTGTTCCTGGCATTATGTGCTGAAGTTGTGTAAATGATCTGTAATGGTATGGACTGCCATACAAAATAAACACTCAGGGGAAAGTGTGTGTATTGAATTGGGTGGCACAGATGAAATGTAGGAATGAACAAAGGGAAAGAGGATAGATGAAGCAACTTAATGTACAGCATATGAGGGCATGTCAATGTAAGATGGTCCTAGCAGCAACATCAGTGACATATCTGTATGGTTCAGTAGTGACTGCACAGTGAAAACCTGCATTATCACAGAAGGAGAAATAACAATAGGGAGGATGTCTGTGTGAGATCAGCACTCTTACATGAATAATGCAGAGGACATCTATCAGGGATCTGACATACAACTGGGTAGGGTGCATATTGTGAGCTGTGTAAACTGATTTGCCTGAATATGAGTGTAATCCAGGGGCATCTCATCCTATCGAACTGCAGCCCTCCCACCTAGAATAGCAGAAAAAAACTCTGCAAAACAAAAAATTAATTTGAACTCAGACTGCCTTTATCAGCAGTCCAGATATGGATTAAGAGGTACCCAGCAATCATTTCTGTGAGATACCAGAAATCTGTGCGGTGACAACCGCACAGAATAGAGGAGCTCCAGACTGCTTCAGCCGCAGTCAGAGCCAATGAGGAGGACTGAGCTGCTCTCGTGGGACTGTCAGTGTGCGACTGCACGGGCTTCAGGACAAAGGCAGCAGGTAGGTGTTTGGATTGTGGGCTTGCTGGATAGGTGTTCATTCAATCGATTGCTGGAGTTTGTGTGCTTGCTGGATTACCAGGTAGGTGTTCAGTCAACTGCACGGCTTCAGAACAAAGGCAACAGGTAGGTGTTTGGATTGTGGGCTTGCTGGATAGGTGTTTGTTCAGTCACTGGAGTACCAGGTAGTGTGTGTGTGTGTGTGTGTGTGTGTGTGTGTGTGTGTGTGTGTGTGTGTGTGTGAAATGCCCCAGTTACTATATACTGGTGGCTAGAGAACAAATGGTGTTGGGTAGAGATACTCAGGCTTGAACCCTGTACCTTGTATGCAGGTGTTAGGGACCTGAATTCCCTACCCACCACCATTTGTAAAAAAAATACAGATTTTTGCCTCATATTTGATCTGATCTGTTCCTCTTAATATCTGTGGTTTCTAAATGCTATGATGCTTGATATTTGATGGTACAGTGGTAGTATTGTTGCTTTATGGCTGCAGGTTCTTGGGTTTGATTCTTGGCTGGGGTGCCTTCTGTGTGGGGTCTGCATCTTCTTCCTGTGTTTGTGTGGGTTTGCTTTTGTGTCTTCCCATGTTATAAAGACATGTCTGCATTATTTCTTCCTGGGCTTCTGCTGAAAATTGCTTTTTTGTTCCAAGTCAGATTGTCCTGATTAACAAATGTTAAATAAAATTGACAGGCATTTGAATTTCAGACTTCATATTCTTCAGAAAATACATAGTAACATGACCTTTTATTCTAGCAATTTTCTAAGTTTATAAGATGAATATTTGAAATGTGTCCTTATTTTTGGGACTGTATTACCCCATTATTGGCTTTGTCCAGGTTTTTTGTGCTAAGGTTGACAACTATGGCAAGAACTGAATTCACTGAATATGTCTGAGGGCTGTATTCCCTCATTACTGAGTTTGTCCAGGTGTTTTGTGCTAAGAGGTTGACAGCTATGGTGAGAACCAAATTCATTAAATGATAGCCATTTAAGTTTCAGTCTTCCTCTCTCTCACAAAGCAGCTGATATGGCGTAGTGGTATGTTGCTCTGACTGTTTTGCACAGGGGCCTTGGCAGTAAAATGCATGGTGGTAACACAGCATTTTCTACAACTTTCCAAGATTATTCAAGCAATGTTTAATGTGTCCCTGGTTTTTGGCCTTTTGAGCCCCCCCCCCCAATAAATTTGGCGTTTCCAGATTTTTTGTGCTGCGAAGTTGAGATGCAGTTGAGTATTGAGTAGATTTTACAAGGAGCTGAGAGCTGCAGGGGAAGAGAAGTTTAGTGCTGCTGATGGAAAGTCAGCTTGCAATGTTAATAGCACAACAGGTTGTGTACTTGCTTTTGATGCAGAAGGTTATTGGTTCTACGCCAACAAGGGGTGAATGCTGCTGTACTGAAAAAGTTAAGATACTAACTATGAACCTGTTATCTGTTTGCCATCCATTTCCTATTGCAATATTACTAGATTATCATTTTAATGTAATATAGGCAATTTATTCATCAGGGGCATCAGACACTTTATTTTTCGATGAAACCATGAAATATAAAGATTTTTGCTAGCAGCAACCTCTTCATTAGTTACAGATTTATTTAATGTGGAATTATTTACATAACTTTTTTAGTTCTTCAGAGATTGTGCATATTTACTGATAATGGTGGACTGTAGAAGTTTGAGTAGACTTTTATGATGGAAATGTTCTGAATTGGGCAGTTTTGTCATTATTGGTGCATGCATTTTGTTTCATTGTTTACTGGAAAAATGTTCAAAACAATAGGAAGGTGTATCAAAGAGCACATGTATGTTTCATATGCAAGGGGCCTATGATTTGAAAACAGCCCAGAATTAATCTTTATCTGCCACTGGTAAAATGTATTTTCTTTGAATGTGGGTTTCAATGCTGTTTCAATGAATGTGAGTTTCAAGGGCAGAGAAGTTTTAATGCTAAGTTTGTTTAGCAGATGTCTTAGTGTTTGTGCTGTAAAGTGCAAAATAAAACTTTCAAATGAAGTCCAAATCAACATAGAAGTAAATCAGTATGCACATTAGTGTTTATGGTAAATGGAGTGAAATAGCCAAGTAATGGATCATTGGAATGGCTGCAGGAGGAGGCTCCATTCGACCATGATTTTGTGCGGGGGAAGGGCGGCAAACTTAGACAGCCCCAGCTAAACTATACCTCCCAACTGTCCAGATTTTCAAAGAATGAATAGATTTTTGCTTCTTATTTTTGGTTTGTTCCTCATACAATTTGTGGTTTTCTGGCAAATCATTTAGGAATTAAGTCACTAAAGAATGACACACTGAGTTTCAGACTTCATAACCAATGCATGCTAAAGTAAGACTTGTTGTTCTATCAACTGTCTCAGTTTATACAAGAGCAATTTTTAGTACTGCTTATATGTTCCCCCAGTATATTTTGCCTTCTCCAGATTTATTGCATTAACAGGTTGAGAGGTACATGCAAATAAATTGCTTTATAGAATTAGGCATAGCCAAACCTCTCAACTGTCCCTGATTTTGGCTCAAAATGTTGCTCTTCCCGTAATAATCCCTCCGCAAAATAGCAATTTTGGAAGAAAACATGGAGGGTTTACAATTAAGAAATAACTGTAATCATAGTTATAGATTACTTTTATTTCAGAAATGCGTGTAGATTCTTTTATTTTGGCAGCTGCTCAAGTTAGCAGTACTAATATTAAAGTGTCCCTTCTTTGACAGGTACCCAGTTGTATTGTGTGGTTATTTTATATTTTTACATCTCATTTTTGGTCCATTTTTCATAAAATTGTGTTTTTTTTTGCAAATTAGTGACAAATCATTAAAGACTGAAGTTAGAAAATAATGACAGACATTTGAGTTTCAGATTTCATACCATTCAAAAAATTCATACTAATACAAGACCTATTCTATTATCTTTCTAAGTTTATAAGAGCAATATTTTAAAAATTGTCCTTGTTTTTGGGCCTTTGTCCCACTTCTTTGTATGGCTTTGTCCAGATTTCTTGCTCTAAGGTTGAGAGGTATGATAAATGTGTCAGGGTCATCACAGTTAGCCAGAGACATTTCAAATTGTGACATACTTGTTGCACCCCACTCCCCCATGTAGTGACTCTGGATGTGTTGAAGCAAGACAAGGAGTAGTTATTCAGTGTAAATGTGCAGGGTATCCCCCCATCCAAGGTAGACACAAGTACTAGAGTGGCTTTTCATCTGTCCTTGATTTTTGCAGAATGGTCTGGTTTCTGTCATATTTTTTGTACTGTTGATTTATGCTTATTACTCAAAGTGCCTGTTGCTCTGTGTTTAACTAGCAATACTTTAATGTCCATCAGGTAAGCTTGGCTGAGATTGTAAGATGCAAGTAAGCTTTAATAAGCATACTGTTAAAGAACTGCCAACATTGAAAACCTTTCTGTTGTTGCCATGTAGAGAATACTTAACTAGATAATGTATAAGCCTTGGGTACTGAAATGCATATGACAGTATTTGTAATAAAGGACAGGATTACATTATTTTAAGAAGCTCATTACACTTGGAGACTTCCAGTCATCTCTGCAGGCTTTACCCGTAAACTAAACAGAATGCCAATCATGTGGTCCATAACCTGTACAGTAATCCCTTTAAGCAATGTATCTTGAGCTTATTTCTTAATTGCTTTTCATTTTTTACTTTGATCATGTTTTCCCCATGAAACAAGTAGATAGTTGTCAGGCAGCAGGTCTTTTTTTGGATAAGGAACATTTTTACAAGTGGGGCTATCATAGATTTCTACTTTCAGCATGTTACTTGGTACTTTAATAAAGCTGACTATAAATTATAATTAGAACTGCAGTGCAAGAAGTGGTTTGAGTTGAGTGCTGCTTGTTTTTCTTATACTTGATTTTGACTGGTATTCCATTAATGTATTTAAAAAAGTAATTTATTTTTTCATGCCTCACAACCTTTTTGTTTCCATCTAGATATTAAGTAAGCTGTCATGCAGCCAATGCATTGAAATATTTTTATTCTTCTACACATCATTTTGTCTTGATTGGACTCTCATAATGATGGTTTGACATGCACGGCAGTGTATTTAGTTCATTTGTGTGGGTTTGAGCATAGCTCTTCCCCTTTCTAGTTGTCCGCACCCCTTCCCATTGACCCCACCCATTCAGCTGTCTCCTGCAGCCCCCCTTTGATTTGAAGTCACCAGCCACCACTGGTATAATCCCAGCAGAGGTCTCCAGTAAGTGGGACACAAATATAGGTTCATGGACATCATTACACAAACCAACCACAATCATGGACAATATCAGAATAATACCACAAGTGATCCCATGCCTCTGACATAACATATGTAATTTAGAATGATCAGAGATGATTCTGCACAAACACACTCGTGCAATATTATGATACATCCATGGGTCTACTTTGACCCATCAAAATTACACTTTACTGAAACAAGTGATCCCACTTCAGAGAAAGTCCATTTAAATGAAAATGCACTTTTGCAAAACTCAGTACACTGAGTAGTTATTATAGATTGTGGTACAGTGAAGATAAGGGAATATTCCCTTTTCCCCACTGTAGTGTAATCTCAGAGTGAGTATATATAAGTAGCAGGCTTGTGGAGAGTGCAGGGGGGCTTGCCCCTCTGCATAAATGTGTTTGTTTTATTTTTATTTTTTGTGTGTGTTTTTTGTTTTTGTTTGGTGTACTGAGTTTTATGAAAGTGCATTTTCTTTTAAACATACTTTCTCTGAAGTGGGATCACTTATTTCAGTTTTGGTAAAGTGTAATTTTAATGGTCAAAATAGACCCACATCTACACACTATGATGATAATCTCGCACAGTGTCCTGGCACTGTAACATCTGCAGGAGGTTTTAGGAGGGACACTGCTATACCTCTTTGCGGCATTATGTACAATACAGGCTAGTTGATTGGTGTATATATATATATATATATATATATATATATATATATATATATATATATATATATATATATATATATATATATATGGGGCACAATCCACATGAATGATACCCATGCCATTAATGTCACCGTACACCTATGGGTGCAGTGTGTGCATCAGCAGACCAGGTAGGACACATACATCTGGTGTAACAAGTTGATGGGTGTTCTGCACCATCAGACAGACATGTTTATGCCACAAAAAGAATATCTAGGCATAGCCAATAAGCTGTGTGACAGCTCACTGTAATAAAGGTGGTACACTTAAGTTACACATCAGTGAAAGATGTGTAGGGAGGTACACGAAAAAGGGTGCATTGTACTCAGTTACTGGTGTGATGAAGTCTGAGAACTATGGAGGTATTATGACATCTGATGGTAATGTCCTTCACATACTCAGTACTTGTGTTACATACAAGGTAGTAGTCAGTACTGTGAATATATGTTGGTGGACATTCCACTTACCATCTACACCAGGACACAGGTCACATACCTACTGATCTGATTATAGGGTGTGATGTCCTCGTTATATTTTGGTTGTGAGTTTGTTTTTCTGTATTAACAAATCCCCCCATGTGTTCTTGTCATTGCAGGTGTTGTTATGGATGTGGTAGGAATTTTTGGTGTGTGTTGATACTGTCTTTATTATACTAATCTCACTGTTTAAGTCAATGATTGCCCACAGTCTGTAGTCCTTCAGGCAGCTGTCTGGATGCAGGAAGCATATGTCATCTTAAATAATGAACAGGAAAGTGCCTAGCAGACAGCCTTGATGTACGGACCTGATCACTGGACCTGAGTTGCAATTATGTTGTGTAGCCCATTGGACGAAATCAAGTATGTATGGGACATTTTTTTGTGGGACAGGTGCCCATTTTCTTTTTAATTTCAGTAAGAGAGGAATGTTGGGTAAGAGACATAAGTATGTCTAGGTCAGGCAAGTTGGGTAGGTGAGGGAGCAATTGCAAACATACAAGATAGACAAGACAAGAGACAAGAGACAGGAACAGTGATGGGCACAAAAGGTTGGGCGACATCATGATGAGGGAGATGGAGCAACACAAGCTCATGCCCATCAAGCTCGGAGACAGTGAGAATTGAGTCCTCACCTCTGGACTGTTATCGCTGTCACCTTACTCCACTGGTTGTTGAAGTGCTTGACATCTCCTCCACCTCCTTCACCTACAAACCATGAGGGAGAACAGCCTCTCCATCCATTGTAGTTGTACATCAATCGTGCAGTGCACAACCCTACGCACCATCCCTGGAAACTCAATGAGGATGATGAAATCAGTGCCTCTAACACTGCTCATGGAGGATACCACTGCACCAGCTTCTGGGGCAGGACTATGTGAGGGCACAGGTAGTGCAAGGACAGCAGACACAGTGCTGCCATCTTGGCTCCCAGATGTGCTGGGCATCACTGCTGGAGCAAGTGGAGCAGGGAAAGGCTGATCCACTGTGGCTGACCTACCTTGCTGTACTGTGGAGCATTTAGTGACATGGTACACATGGATGACATGGAGATGTTTGACGACATATAATAGAAAATAAGAAAGAGAGAAATGAGGGTTGAGGTGAGAGAAAAAAGAGTTAAAATGAGTACCATCATATGTGACATAAAATGCATTAATACAGTTATACAGCTTTTTTATCTTAAGTATTGCATTTAAGTATACCTCCTTACAGATGCACATTACACTACAGATTGCTGAAAGTAATCCTTGAAATGTGCATATATTGCAGGTATGCATGCTCCAATTTTACAGATTACATCTTACAGCAGGGTATGTGTGCCACTGGTATAAAGTTTTTTAATTTAAATAAAATATTATTGAAAAAATAGTAGTACTGTATAGTTGTGAATTGTGGTATTTGAACCCACAACATTTGACTATAGTCTAATATTGGACTCTTGCAATTGGTTTGTGCTACAGACTAATGCATGCATACTTGCTTTAACAGTGGGGATATGCATGCTAAATTTGATACACCTCCATAAAATACCAAAAAAGATATATTTAACTTTTAATGCTACAACACTTTTCTTCTGCTGCATACATACCACTTCCTTCCCTCAGTAATTCCAGTTAAACAACATGGTCCTGCACATTCAACTCATGCTCCCAGGCACCTGGGGAAATAACAGAAAAAAAAAACAGAAGAGAATCATGGATACCAGTCTTGCCTATTAACTTTTCTAAATCTTACAAGTACTCTCTTTATTTCATACTAACACAGCTGTGGAATTTCTGCAGTCTCAAATTCTTCCAACCAACTGTTGGGGGTATCCCATTTTCTTCTGTGTGGGATACTAAAATGATGCCTGCATTGCTGTTCAATGTATGGGATATCAGTAGCACTGGATACAGCCTTGGCCAAATTATTCCACACTTTAGACATGTACTGGTAGCCAGAATAGTCCACCTGCAGAAACCTTTGGCTGTGGTGCTTTACCAGGAGTCCAATAAATATCATGGACTCTTGTATATCCCAAATCAGTGTCCTAAACCTGGTACTTTTCCTGCAAATGCCAGCCATGTCTACCAGCAGAACTGGAGCAATGGAGACTGATGCTTTCCTGCCAACTCCAGTTATCGTGTTTACCGATAGTGCTCAAACCTGAGCAATGGGTTTGCAGGATATTAAGTAGACAACAGTAGTGCCAAGCAGTGAGGAATTAAATAATTGAAACTGGAAGATTAATCTGATCTTGGCCTTAGTTTGAGGGGTATCTACTGATATATCCTGGAAATATATATTGGAAATTGGAAGGTAACTGTTAGGTGAGATAGGTTTGCAGATATGCATTGGGGGCATAAATGTAATGACCCGACACATTTGTTTTTACCTTTATACACTAAGAAAATTGATATTTACTCTGTCTGATTCAAACTTAGGCATAAGAGGCAAATATTTTCTTCCATGGTGCTGATTTTCCATCTATGCCACAGAAGAACTGTTGCTCAGACATAGTCAGGAATTATACATAAATACAGGTGACAGTATGAGCTGTTATACATGCATGTGTGTGACCTGACAAGGTTATTGTATATAGATACATATGTGTATGTGCCTTAAGCAAATGTGAAGCTCATGTGAGTCCAGACAGCATAATTATACTTACAGAGCTATACTACACAGTGCACCCTCACTCATACATCTGAAAGCACAATAATGGTGTCTCATCCCCATACACATAATACATATTAGCTCCACTATGTAAAGTGTTATAAGTGAAAGTGAATATAATAAGAAGTAGAATGACAGTAAAAGTGTATGGAATATCCTGTATAAGGAGCCAGGACCATGTGTATGGCAGTCTTGCACTTACAAATGTGGTTGCAAGAATTTTGAAATATGACTTGTCTATTTTTTAGTTGATTGCTATAAACTGCACTGTCATGACAGTAAAAAAAGAGGTTGCACACCCTGTACTGGAACATAGGACCATCTGTACTCCAGCCCTACACTTGCACCTTCTGCCACAGGACTAGTCACATGACATTCCCTAATTCACTAATCATTCTTACGGCCTCTGTGTTAACTTCCATGCAATGCTGCTTAGCAGGTGTGCTCAGTGCCCAACAGATTTAATTGAATGCATCCGGTTTCTACTTTTGGCTGCCTGGGTCCTGTCTGCTTCATGGGTGGTCCAGTTGTCCAGTTTGTGCACTGAGGCACTTTATGCAAATGAGATAAGCACAGCCAAACCTGACATTTATTTCCTCCATTTCCTGTGGGGAAAAAAGAAAAGAAAAAAGGGACAAGTAGGTAAAATGAGAAAAAGCAGTCTATGACATACTGTACACTCTAGGAAATGTTAGTTTACATGAGATATAAGGGTGCCCTATCCATCTTTGTCACACAAACAGCTTTGCAGCAAGGAAATAAAATAATTCTGGATCCAGCCAACTGCAACATCATCTACAGTAATGTGAAACCATACAACTGTCATTTGTACATTTATTATTTTTGCATGTAGTGCACTAAGTGATCACACAACCAGTCATGATTATTGCTTGCAAATGTAGAGCTCTGTCTTACCTATCTGTATTT
Source organism: Protopterus annectens (assembly GCF_019279795.1). Taxonomy (NCBI): domain Eukaryota; kingdom Metazoa; phylum Chordata; order Ceratodontiformes; family Protopteridae; genus Protopterus; species Protopterus annectens. The sequence goes on along the minus strand of NC_056731.1, from coordinate 1,057,455,272 downwards.
GTTGGTTATTCTTCCTTTATCTGACCAGTAATCTGAGACATGCAATCTGCAACCCATTCTATATCATTCACCTTAAAATGTGTGAGGATAGTAAATAGAAATAATGTAATATGCAGTTGCCAACAAATGAAGGTGAGGCTGGATGCTAATGAACAGAAACTGTACCTTTTGTGCTGCTTACTTACATTTCCAGCATTACATCTAACAATCACCTCAAAACATAACACATGAAACACATACTTCAATAAAGCAGTGTGTCAAACAATCACAGCCCATAAGGCCAAACACCATGCCTGATACACTTGTAATTGGTGACTCTATAGTCAGACACACTGACATTCCACTTACCAGGCTGAATAAGGAGAGGGTAACGGTGAGCTGCCTGTTGGGAGCTAGGATCCACCACATAACACATGCACTCAGGTCACTCCAAAGCAAGTACAAATATGACTCCGTCTTTGTCCATGCCGGCGTTAATGACCTGAGATGTACCTCCCTGGACTACATGAAAAGAGACATAGAGGAGCTCTGTGATTATGTAGCCCAGGTTGGTATGACCCTGACCCTGAGCAGCATCTTGCCCTCACCAAGAATGATGCCACAATACAAGGACAAGATGATCAGCTTTAATAATTGGCTCAATTACTGGTGTCATTCTAGGGGGATCCAATGTCTGTCTGCTTGGGATGACATGCTGGACAAGCCACGCTGCTTCGCAAGGGACGGCTTGCACCTCTCACCACTGGGCTTCTGGATATTGGCTAAGGCTCTTGCCACCCCCATAGTGCCTTTTTTAGGCAAGGCTCAAAAGACAAACCCACCTCCTTAGAAAACAAAAATGGAAAAAAATAAGGGTAATGCTGCTCAATGCCAGAAGTTTAAATCTCAAAATGCAGGCTCTCAAAGCACTCCTTAGTATGGAGAGCATTGATGTCTGTGCAGTAACTGAAACCTGGTTCAAGGCTCCTGAGAGCACCCCAGCTCTACCAGGCTATACCTCGTATCATGCATTTTGGCCCCAGAACTCGGGTCGAACCACAAAGGGAGCGGGAGTGTCCATATTCATCAAGGACACCCAAACCTCCAGGTTAGTGGCAACACATGAAGCATCGGAGACCATCCAGCTGCTACTAACCGTAGGCAAAACTGCTATACAACTGGTAGCATGTTACAGACCACCCTCCCAATCTCAGGAACCCCATTCAGCCTTCCTGAAGACATTGGAGGATATGAATGTCTCACCTAATACCATCATATTAGGAGACTTCAACTACCTTAACATAGACTGGGTGCATTATTCTAGCCCTAACACCCTAGCCCAAAGGTTCCTGGAATTCATTAACTCGAATGCAATGGAACAGCTAGTCACCTCTCCCACAAGGGCAGAAAATAAACTAGACCTGATCATCACAAACATGGGGACAAAATGCTCCACACCGGAAGTATACCCCTCACTAGTGAGATCTGACCACATACTAATCACCCTAGATATTCATATTCCACCTCCACCCACAGCACAAAAGACTACAGTGAGAAACTTCTCAAAGGCCGACTTTACACTTCTCAAGACTGAGATGGTATCCTTTAAGCCCCCTGGGCCAGAGGAAACCACATTCCACAATGCTGAATCCTTCACAAATGCTTTCTACGGACATCTCCAAGAATGCATGGATCATGCAATCCCAAATAAAACCAAGACCTTCTCCACCAAGGGCAGGCATCCTGTCTGGTGGACCCCAGCCATAAACAAACTGTATAACAAAAGAAGGAAGCTACTGCAAGACAGAGCAAAATCCCATAAAGGGAAGGCATCTCTGACCAGCACTATCAAAAAACTATGTTCACTCATAAAAACATCCAAGGCCAACTCTGAGAGAAAAATCGCTAAGGACACTAAAGATAACCATAAGGCCTTCTTCAGCTATGTTAGAAACCTGGGCGGAAACCCTCAGATATGCTCAGAGTTAGTTCATAATGACAAAAATACACTGAACTCACAGATATTGCCAACATACTGGCAGACAGGTTCAGTGCAAACTTCTCCCCTCCCTCACCCCCAAAAGAAGAAATAGTTATACCAGCTGAATGTAACCTCCCTGTCATCTCAGATGTCCAGGTGAGAGCCGCTCTCAGCAAAGCTAAAAACACAGCATCTATGGGACCTGACGGTATCCCGGGTTGCGTGCTATGTAATCTCCAAGAGATGCTAAACCTGCACATAAAAATGCTGTTTAACCTTAGCCTTACTACAGGATATGTACCCTTTACACTGGCATACAGCAACAGTGGTCCCACTCCACAAAGGAGGCTCCTCTACAGACCCTGGAAACTACTGCCCCATAAGCTTAACCAGCCTGGTCTGCAAAGCTATGGAAAGAATCATTATGGAACTCATAAACAGAGACATCGGGAACCTACAGACACTTGATCCTACCCAGTTCGGCTTTGTAACGGGCAGATCCTGCCTTTTGAACCTGGTTGACTTTTTTGAAACAGTCACTAGAGCCATTGATGAGGGCAAAGCAGTCCATACAGCCTACCTGGACTTGGCTAAAGCCTTCGACACAATACTCCACTCAGGCATCATAGACAAATTCAACAGCTTAAATGTAAACCCATATGTCACAAGATGGGTTGCAAACTGGCTAAAGGACAGAACCCATAAAGTCAAAATCGCTGGAGCTATGTCAGACTCAAAGCCAGTCACAAGTAGTGTCCCACAGGGCTCTGTCCTGGGACCCCTATTGTTCGGCATTTATTTCTCAGATGTGAAAGCAAACACAGGAGGGTTGTGGCTGACAAAGTTCGCAGATGACTGCAAACTAGGTGCCATAGTCGATACACCAGCTGACACATGCATCCTACAGAAAGGCCTTACTGAGATGACAACTGGTGCCGAAGTCATGGCCTTAAACTAAATGCCAAAAAATGTTTAGTCATCCCCTTTGGGAAAAACAAAGTATCCACAAATTATCACATAGGCAGTAACCCATTGAGTACGGAAAAAGTAATCAGAGACCTGGAGACCCAAGTTGACAGTGACCTCTCATTCGACACCCACATTGTCAAAGTGGTTAGAAAGACCTTCTACCTTGCCCACCTCATCATGAAGGGATTCACATACAGATCAAAGGAGGTCATTGTACCCCTATACTCCTCCCTTATCAGGCCCATGATTGAGTACAATGCCCCATTTGGTATGTACCTCACCCAGCACCTGCAGCAGCTGGAGAAACCCCAAAAGTACCTCACCAAGAGGATCAAGGGTCTCCAACATATGTCATATGCTGCCAGACTAAAGAAACTCCAGCTCTATTCAGTAGCATACCGCCTACCCAGAGGTGATCGATGCCTGACGTACAAGGCCATGTCCAATCAGGAATTGATGGACATGCTCCATCTCAAAAAATCCAAATCCATCAGAACCACGAGAGCTAAAGATCTAAACCTCAGCACAAATATGAATAGGACATGCTGGAGGGACAGATTCATAACTCAGAGGCTTCCCACACCCTGGAACAGGATCCCAGTTCATGTTAGGCAGAGCCCCTCACTGACCCTCTTCAAGAGAAATCTTGACGAGTGGATGGGAGATCATAGGTTTACCCCGGGGGTCATCTCTGTGTCACTACTAGACAGAGGCACAGTAAACTAAATCTATACTTTTGTACCATTACATGGGGTGGCGAAAGCCACAAACACTATGGCTAGGCTTACAAATGTCCTAGGGCAGATAGCCTAGTACTAAACTATGAAACTATGAAACTTTGTAAGGCTAACCTGACACACCCTGGATATAGGGCAGTCTGTAATGCTGTAGTGCTTTCCTTCTCCCAACCAGCAATCATTCACAGTTGCAATCAATTAAAAACAAACACTGAGGGAGTCCCTGCACTATTTTTACAGTTGATACATGAAGACAAGTATTTATGAATCAGCAATTCTTACCAGTTCATCTTAACCATGCTAACAGCCCTGAATCTATACCATTAAAAAGGCAACAATATAGCTAGGTAAACTGAAGGTAAGGAGGCTTGTTTATGTGGAGAACCAGAACAGAGGCTATTACTTTGCGATATATCTGCACACAGGTTTACTGAAATTGAGAAGGCATGCTTGCATTTTGTCAGCTACATACTGCATATGCTGGGATGTAATTATGAAAAATCTGAAGCAAAGTTTTTTACACATTTATGTGTATGCATTAGTTAGAAGTGTACTTATGCCATGAGCATGTTTATCAAGGCATCTCACAGGTATACATTACTGGCAATACCATAAAAAAGAATTTTCTGTGATAAATCTGTAGACATGTTTCAGGGACAGTTAATTTGATAGCACTTTTAGCATTTTAAAGATGGTTTGTCAGCAAACTGGCCATTTACCCATTCTTTTTTTTTCGGGGGCAGGTTTGAGCAAAGCTGCATTTCTCTTATGGCACAAACAAGGGTATGTTGTTATTGTTAGTCTCCTTTTTTGCATCCAGCCTGTTGTTCATATGCAAATCTCTAGAATGTTTTATGTTTCTCCAGTGGGTAATACTGAGATGATACCTCTTCTGTTTTATTTGAGAACCATTACCTTGTAGTTTTGTGATTTTTTTTTATGTGTATTATCCTTCTATTGTCATTTAGAACATCTAGGTCTATGCCACCCAGGCATCTCAATCCTCAAAGGCTACCCTTCACTGAGGCTGAAAACCAAGTTTCAATCATTGCTTTTAGGGAACATGGTGACTTCCAGCTTGAAAGGGAATAAGGAGATGTGTCATGCAAAATGCAGATTTGGTGCCAAACTGTCAATTATGTTAATGCCGTGGGTAGCCACATCAGTACATATGATCAGGTGCACAATAGGTCCACTGACATGATCACATCTGCACAGAAGACAGCAGCTGCAGTGGTCCATGATTGGAGGGATACCAGGGGGCATGCTACAGAGCCATGACTAACACCAAATGAAGAGTTCCTGTCCACTGTCAGGGATCCACACAGCTCACAGGAAGGGTAGAAAAGCATGTCCTCTACAGTGGTGTGACAGTTTCATGGACAGCAAGCATGTCCCTGGAAGAATTTCTAGGTAGGCTTTGGTATCTCAATTGTTGAATACTATTTTATAATAAAACATTTTACATCAATACTTTACTTCTCTTTCACAAGAATTTTATTTATGGGGAGAATAAAGATTGCTACAATTAACAACACATTTGGATTGATTAGCTTAGGTCGGGGTTGTCATCCAAGTTTTTGTTGAAAGTATAGTTAATGGACATATAAAAGGGTAAAAGTATTACCTCCTTTGTTACTGTTAGTTGTGATGATGATGTCCTTACCTTTTGCTTAACTTCTTCCAGGATCATCTGGTTGCAGACGATACCCTCATCTGTGGATAGTAAGCCGAACATTCTTATGTCAGAACTTATGAACAATTTAAAGAAATATTTTATTGTGTGATGTTGATGTCAGGACTGTTGTGTATATTGCTGTACTGTCTAATGGTGGCAGCACTGTTGCTTTGTTAGCATATATTGGAGGATAGTAGTTTAGGTATTAATTGTTCCTGTGTTTGTTGCTTATTATCAAAGATGATGCTGACAGTGGAAGTGTTGGACTTCTGCTACCCAATGTCAGTATATCAGCAGACTCTGATGATGATGGTGGTCAAACAGTGGCACAGTCGGGGAATGCAGAGGTTGAATCAGACATTGAGGCTGACATACAGCCATCCCCTGCAATTCCATCGGACACAACCAGTAGGCCTGCGTCAACCCATTCCAGTGAGCCCACAGATGTTGGGCAGGTGGAGGGACAGGCAATCTTTCAGGGAAGTGTGGTTACTGCAGCTTCCGTGCCCATTCATTCTGGCCATAGCCAAAGTGTGGGTGAGGTGCCCAACAGGAGGGCTGAGGAGGCCTACTTTCCATCCTCTACCTGATGCAGGTGTCTCTTCCTGTATCACTCAATATATGTTTAAGGCCATTATAGAGGCACAGGTGCATTCCCATAGGTGTTCTAGCAAAATGCTTAGGGCTGTAGATGTGACACAGGCTGACATACTTGACTGCCTCCATCATGTTGCTGATTCAATGGATTGGATGAATGACACTTTGGAACGAGGGGTGTCTGTGATGGACTAGTGGTTTCTGTAATGGAATGTCTGCTGTGAGGGAAATGGCATCCTTTTGGGCATATGTCAACTACATCATATGCTGTTAGCCAATGTGGCCATGTGCAATCATGGTTCCATAGTGACAGTACTTCCACTGCTCCATCAGTGGGTGAGCTGTTCACACCCAGACATGGTAGGAGATGTGGGTTGTGATCCTGGTTATCCTCATGAAGGGAGCTCATCCAGCAGACATCAGTCAAGTTCAGGTAGAAGCACTGCATCTGACCTTGGGCATGGATGTGCCAGTGCAACTGCTGGAAAAGTCAGTTCTCATGGTTGAGGATGACATCAATGAACTGCCACCTCTACCTTGCATGGCTCACCTCTCTGACATATCAAGATGTAGAGCTAGCACACAAACACTCACACACCAATTTCACCTGGAGGATCCCTACAGATGCACACACACACACCAGTTAGGTGGTTCAGCCGTGCAGCTTAAAACTCATTTTGTTTCACTGGCCATTTGTTGGTTAATCCAAATGTTTGCCTGTTTCTTTTTCTTACTCACATAGGCTTCCTGACCCCCAACACAACACCCTGTGCAAGTGAAGATAACTGTGCCATATCCCTGTTTTGTATCTTTTGAATTCAGGGATACATCTTTGTGTCTGATGCTAAGGGTGCATAGCTGACTTAGTACTTAGTATATCTTAATTTGTGATGTTAAACTGGTAATTGTACCTTTGACTTATATTGGTCTTAGAAAGTTAGATTAGGCTTGCCACCCCTCCGTTTTTTTTTCTGGACTATCAGGAAATCAAACTGATTCTCTGGTAGTCCGAAAAACACTGTACAAACTCTGGTATTCTGTTTCAAAAAGGAAACAGACTATCGGAGTTTGTAAATGGGCTGATTTACTATGCTTTTTTTACAGAAAAGCATAGTAAATCAGCCAAAAGCAGGCGGCGGGAACGAAAAAAGAGGGCGTTCCCGTCCAGTGATGCTGTCATGACATCACAAAATAGGCGTTATGTTGGTGGGAGAGGGGGTTGGGGTGGGTGGGGTTACTGGTGATGTGAAGGGCATGGCTTTGCTCCGGTTTTAGCCGTGAAGGAAGGTGGCAACCCTAAGTTAGATAGCTGATAGTATCAAAATTTCCGAACTTTATTGTGAATGATTTTGTGAGGTTGTGAAGTCTGAAATTGCAATGTGTATCATTACTTTCTAACTACTTTCTTTAATGCTTTTCTAGTACAAACATATGGTGCTAAGCCGAGAGTTGCAGCAATCATCACTACTTTTTAGAGGTATGACTGTGTGAATCTTTGATGCCTGAGGCCTGCTACTTAATAACGGACACATATAAGTCAAATAAGTCTCTGTCACATGTTAATTTCATTTCTCTACACAACTCCCACATTTTACTTGCTTTCACTACTAAGTAAGGAAATACAAGGATATGCCACCGATCCATATTATAACACAATACACTACAGGTTTAATACTTACCTTGTAAATGCAGCAGTTGCAACAGTTTTAGTTCAGGGCTGACTCTGTCTGATGCAAACAGTAGACAGCCAATACATGGGGAGGTAAAGGTTGTTCGAGTTGCCTGGCATCAGTGTTAGTATATATATATATATATATATATATATATATATATATATATATATATATATATATATATATTTATATATATCTATATGCATAGAAGGAAGGTTTTAGTACCTTATGTGGTAAGTGAGTGTGCTATGCGTTATTTCTTAGCCAATGCAAGTTCCTATGGAGCACATCTATGTCTGCTTACATCCACAACAGCTGCAGATTCCCCAACTGACTCTTCATCTGCTTGTGACTGTGATACTCTTTGCATTTCTGGTGGGATGTGTGTTCCTTCCCCTTGTTGATCCTGCTAAAGCTGTTGTTTTTCTGGATGATGTTGTATAGCATGACACATACTGTGAACATTTCAGTACATGTCCACGGATTGGACTGCAGGGCTCCCCCGGAGGTATCTAGGCAGTGGAGCAGCACGAAGACACATTCTATATTTCTGGTTTGAGCGTGTGCCTCATTATGATGTTCTTCAGTGGCTCTGTGTACATTTCTGATGTGTATCATCAACCACAGTTCCTGTGCATAACGTGCACCCCCCAGTAAATGATACTGTGTGAGACCCCCCCAGAGAACATCTAATATAGTTGGGAGGTGTGTCAGATATGTGACTCATGATACCTCCCAGGGTTTCCAGCACATATGTTCAAGATTATTCCCTTGGCATTACACATGACTTGGCAATTAATAGAGTAGAAGCCCTTTCTATTTATGTAGAGCCTTCCCTGTTCCCCAGGTGATGCCTTAATTACTATATGTGTGCAACCTATGGCACACAGTACTTCAGAGTAGAACTCCTTGATATTTCTGGCTTTATAGTCAGGAGTACAGGGAATATATATGCGGTCACTGGCATGTTGGAGTATAGCATTGAAGAATTGATGGTGGATCCTGGATGCTGATGCTCGTGACACCTCCAGCATGTCTCCTGTTGGTCTCTGAGAGGTGCCTGTAGCTAAGATTCTAAGTGCTACACATACCTTTATCTCCATCGGGATGGACTTTCCTCTATTTGCCCTAGCTCTGCGGTGAGAAGGATAGAGGTTGCAGAGTTCCTGTAGTGTGTCTCTGTCCATCCAATAGTGCTCGACAATTTCCACATAATGTAGATTGTGATAAGTTACCAGGGGTCTGAAAACTCTTCTCCTTCTTGGACTTGGCCAATTAGCAGCAGAAGCAGCATAGACTTCAGCCTGTTGCACATGCAGATGAATTAAAGCAATACCAGCTCCTAACATTCTTTCAGTGTAGACTCCTTTCTCTGTCTGTATTCCAAAAGGTTTTGGAATTTGCAGGACAAACCAGCACTGAGTCTACATGGTTACTTTATAGCTTGTTGAATAGCTATTTCATTTTGGATTGGTTAATTAGCATGCAATTCAGCTGCTTAAGTAGTAATTAAAATGTGATGGTGTTTACCTTGTTTGCGCAGTGCTGCACATTAGACCATGTAGGCTTTATTGAATCGGGTTGTATA
>NC_056731.1:1057273570-1057443570 GCF_019279795.1 Protopterus annectens | reverse complement strand
CTGCAGGCCACCATCATTTGTCCAACTCTTATTTAATTTTTTTGGGCCAGCTGTATTCCACCCGAATTTTTATTATTGTTTCCTAAGCAAATCTTCCTTACAGATGTGTTCCTTTCTATAAACACTGTAGTCAAAAGGCATTGATAAAACTACAATATCAACTACTATTTTTCCTTTTCCCATGTAGCCACACCTCGTCTGACTGAGAGTCTTCTGGTTTGGTCATAAGACAGATCATTTAGTCTCATTGCTTTAAATGGTATTAATTTTTTTCAGCTCTTATTGTTTGAATAACATTGAAAAGCCCCTCCCGTTACAGCCTTAAGCAGTTCCTTTCCACTTTTGTTTTGTAAATAACCTCTTTTAATTACAACTGATCTTCAAGAGTAGAAGGCAATTATTAATAACAAAAATAAGACTAAAATGTGTTTTTGCTCTTGATCATACTTTTTTTTACTTTTAACTAATAGGATCTTCACTTTTTTACTCTGGCTCCCTCACTCCCAAGTAGGGCTTTTGTTGTTAAACACTCAGTGGCTCCCCCAGTCCTTTCTGGCTTCTTCTCATAGGCTGGTTATCCCTCAGTCCGGAATGACTAGTTAGTCCTTGACAGTAAAACCTGATTGGATAGCTCTGTTTCATTGAATCTGCTAATCCTTTCATTAGATATTTAAATGTTATTATCTATTTATTTTATTAACTAGCTGTATAAACATTAAAACAGCCCTGATTATATCTCTGTGAAGACATGTTACAGGATGAAACAGTTAAACGTCATACAAAGTCATCCTGGCTAACCCCCCACTTTCTTCTTCTTCGCTGTACTCAGTGCTGTTATTCAGATCCCGTTTAAGGGAGTATATACTGTCAGGGTTTTCCTACATGGGCTTGCCATTTAAGAACTCTTCTTCTCAGAAGTACATTCTTCTTAGATTTCCATGTTTGCTCCATGCTACCTTCACTGACATTTATTTCTCAAGTTTGTCTTTCCTCCCAATGAGATTTGCTGCTGATGAATTTAACTGACTGATTCATGGAGCTGCACTTCTGGGCTTTATTTGGATCTATTCTACTCCAGTACCTTTTCAAGGAAGCAAACTAGTAGTACTACCTTACGCTAGGTTGTAATATTTATTGTACAATGTTCTTAGTGTTACATGTCACATTCGTCATGGAACATAACATATGCCAATCATGAATAGATAAGGCCTAACCAATTTATTCACGCAATATTAATCATTAGACATATTCTATGAGTTATTAAAATTACTATACTTTACCCTTTGTTTTTGTCATCATACATAAACCCTATATCTTTCCTACTACTCAACAGAACTGATGTCATTTGCATGAGACAGATGCACTTAATGCATGTTTACATCACATCTTATGCATTAAGTAGAAATGCAACATTTATCTGTAGTTTGAGCCTATTATTTTCTTTACATGCATGCTTTCATTGTGAAGAGAGATTTGGCTTATGAATGTTGTTTCTCTTCTATATAGTGCCATACAAATGTTTGATATAAATGTTTGATATATTTAATAAACAATTGCTTTAAATTCTTTATAATGCAGGTTCTAAAACCTTACACTTTAGATACTGTAGAGGTCAAACACTAATTTCCTGTTACAATGGAGCAGAAAAGAAGCTTTTACGAACATTTCCTTGGACAGATTGAAGGGGTATAATCACATGGAAACATCTAGAAAATGATAAAGGCAATGCGTATTTTACCAAAACACCAGCAAGTAGCCCAAGGAGTCTGAGATAGGAACAAAATCAAATTACATATCACATTTAATTACAAAACTTCTTGAAAAAACATGCTGATAACAATCCCTACTGAGAGAGGCGAGATAATGTTTCTATTTCAAATACTGCAAGTTGTGATGTTGATTAATTAATGGTATCATTTTAAAACAAACACAGAACTCTATGCCTCATTTGATGTGTGGCTGTTAATTTATATACATATTTAATAATCTAAGCTAACTAAATAAAGAATTCTATGGCTATATTTGTCTAACAGATTGCTACTGATCTTCCCCACTGTGCACAAGTTTATCAAGTTTAAACTACAAGAAACAAAAAGTTACCATTAAATTTTACACACACACACACACACACACACACACACATATATATATATATTGTGTGTGTGTATTTATAACCATACATGTACACACAAAGAAAGAGTGAGAGAGAGAGAGAGAGAGAGAGAGAGAGAGAAAACAGTGTAAAGCAGCTGTCCTAGTAAGCAACAGGCTCAAGTCATCTTGGAATCCTGAATGAGACACTCTGCAGACCATCAATACCCCCCCCCCCTCACACACAGACACACACATGCATATCTAGAGCAACTTTAATAATTATGCCCACATATCATATCATATCATATCCTATCATGTCCCTCATGAAATCATCCAAGGCTAACTTTGAAAGAAAAATAGCCAAGGATTCAAAAGATAACCATAAAGCCTTCTTTAGCAATGTTAAGAATCTATGTGGCAACTCACAGATATGCACTGAACTAGTGTAAAACAGCACAAAATATACTGAACCTACTGATATTGCCAACATCCTGGCAGTTAGATTCAGTGCAAACTTCACCCCCCTCTCACCTTCAAAAGGACCCACAACAATAACGGAAAAGTGTAGTGTCCCACAAATCACAGACACACAGGTGAAAACAGCCCTTTCAAAAGCCGAAAACACAGCATCAATGGGTCCAAATGGTGTCCCAGGCTGTGTCTTGCATGAACTACAGAATGAACTAACCACCCACCTAAACACGCTGTTCAACCTCAGCCTCTCCACAGGCTACATGCCCATAGAAAGGTGAACAGCAATGGTTATTCTTCTCCACAAAGGAGGGGCCACAACTGACCCTGGTAACTATCGCCCCATAAGCCTGACCAGCTTGGTCTGCAAGGCTCTGGAGTGCATCATCATGGAACTCATTAACAAAGACATTGGGAAACTCCAAACACTTGACCCAACCCAGTTTGGCTTTGTTAAGGGCAGATCATGCTTACTAAACCTGGTTGACTTCTTCGAGACAGTCACCAAGGTCATAGATGAGGGAAAGGTGGTTCAGACAGCCTACCTTGACCTCACCAAGGCTTCAACACCATTCCTCACTTGGGTATTACAGAAAAACTCACCAGCCTGAACATAGAACCCTACATCATGAGATGGGTTGCCAACTGGCTTACAGACATAACTCACACGGTAAGAATAGCGGGCTCCTGGTCCAACTCTAAACCAGTCACAAGTGGTGTCCCACAAGGCTCGGTCCTGGGACCCCTACTGTTTGGCATATACTTCTCAGAAATGCAGGCAAATACAGGATGACTATGGCTAACCAAGTTCGCCGATGACTGCAAACTGGGAGCCATAATTGACTCTCCGGCTGACACGGACATCCTTCAAAGGGGCCTTACTGAGACGGACACCTGGTGTCAAAGTCATGGCCTCAAGCTAAATGCCAAAAAATGCATAGTCATCCCATTTGGGAAAAACAAAACACCCACGAATTACCACATAGGTTGCAGTCCCCTTAATACAGAAGAGGTAATAAGAGATCTGGGGACCCAGGTAGATAGTAATCTCTCCTTTGACAATCATATTGCCAAAGTAGTTAGGAAATCCTTCTATGTGGCCCATGTAATTACTAAAGGGTTCGCATCTAGAAATAAAGAGGTTATAGTGCCCCTCTACTCGCCACTCACTATACCCATCATAGAGTACAATGCCCCATTTGGGATGTACCTCACAAGACACTTCCAACAGTTGGAAAGACCACAAAAGTACCTCACCAAGAGGATTACTGGCCTCAAACATATGTTCTATGCAGCCCGACTGAAAAAACTCCGGCTGTACTCACTTGCATATCGCTTACTCAGAGGTGATCTCTGCCTGACTTGCAAAGCCATGTCCAACTCAGAATTGATGGACATGCTCCACCTAAAGAAGTCCAAGTCACTGCGAGCCACATGCTCTAGTGAGCTAAACCTTGCCACAACAATAAATAGTACATGCTGGAGGGATAGATTCCTGCACAGAGACTCTCCATGCTTTGGAACAAAATTCCAAATTACATCAGGCAGAGCCCCTCACTAACACTCTTCAAGAGAAACATTGATGAGTGGATGGGTAGCAGAAAATACACCCCTGTGATCAACTCCTTGGCTATGCTTGTCAGAGGATCAGTTAATTAATTAATGGGGCAGGGTTCCAGGGAACTAAATAGTGTGGGAAAAAATAGCCAGGGAATTGTTATGGCTAGGCTTCTATAGGCCCTAGGGCTGATAGCCTACTACCAACCTATGAAAATGTAAGCCAACACTTTCTGGCTAGGCTTATAAATGCCCTCAAGCAGATAGCCTAGTACCTACGTGTATATATATATATATATATATATATATATATATATATATATATATATATATATATATATATATAAAACCATTAATGTCAATCAGAACCTTGTTATTTAGCTGACTGCAATTTAGAATTGTAATACACAAAATGTAACAAGGCAAAATGTAATAATAAAAAAAAAAAACAAAGAAGCAGGCTAAGAACAGATTTGTGATACGTTTAATTGATGCCTCCCGGTACCTCAGTCAAATGCCTTCAAAGGGAATAATTCACAGCATCAAGAATTGTTCCATAAATATACTTGCACCACACATTATGATGTGCATTAGTGAATCAAATAATACATCAATTAATCAATTAATCAATTAAGCACTGAGCTCAAAACATTTTTTTAAAAACATTTACCTAATCCATGAGCTCCAAATGCTTTGTAAAGTGACTGTGCTACCACATGCATAAGAAATACATGCAAAACCTCCTAATTTATACTAAAATATCAAAATCATATCACATAATAAATATATAATACATTGCACAATAAATTCATATACTACACACATTCTACAATCTAACCCTGATTTATAACTAAAACATTATTTTAGTGAACTTTACTATAATAAATTTAATTTAATATAATTTATTTAGACTTTTACATTAATATTCAATTCCTGGTTTAACCCCCCTGGAGCTAATGTGTTGAAATTAATAATAAATTTGGCTTCCAAATTGTTCAGAATACAAGAGAAGTGTTCCCCTTGTGTGTGCAGTGGTTTGGCTGGGATGCCAAAAAACAAACTGGCTGCTGATCCTCCACGGGCCGTGTGGAAGTGGTACGCTACAGGACTCTCCAGTCTGTTGTTCCTAATATCTCCCAGATGTTCTAGGATCCTGTTCTTGACCATTCTTCTGGTCTGTCCTACTACCATCTGGTGGGTGTGCATCCACACCCCAAAGCATATATCACCCCACACGACCTACAGGTAAAATAATTCCTAGCCACAAACTTAACACCATTTATTTTACTACCATCTAGATTTTTTAACCTACAGAAAACACTGTGCCTAACACAAACAAAACTCCCCATGTGACCTTGTGATATTGAAATTTTTCTTAAATTCAAAAATCTTTTGTGTGAAAATGTAACTTTTTTAGGAAATAAATATCCAATACTCTCGTCTTCACATATAATGGGCCAAAATCTTTCCACCATATTTTTAAACATAGCAGATAGGGGAGAGAACCTCATGACAAAAATATTAGTATAGTCCCATGTGTCATACTCTGACACTTAAAGGCACTACACATTTTCTAGGCAAAACATGATACAACTAATCCCCCCTCCCTGCAACATGCTACAAACAACCCCCTCCCTGCACATAACAATGGGTTTTAGAATCAGAAAAATGGCTTGTAAAGCCCTGAAACATCCCATTAGCAATTCTGTTGGCTAGATCAGGGCTGTCAGTCCATAAGTACTGAAAGGCTTGGAGGGATAGTGCCCAACAGCACAACTTTGTCTTACCATCAGTTTGCTTAAATAGCCATTGCAAAGGGGCATAGCACGTTACAAAACCAAATTGCCTGTCTGACAGTACTGAAAGGAATGCAAAACCCATTTTATTTTTGACTATCTCCTTTCTTCATTGCTCACCTTTCTACTGATATCATTTCACCATGAATACCTTGGGATAACAGTGCCCATGGAGGACATGCAGACTCCACACAGAAGGAACCCCAGCCTAGAATTGAACCAGACTCCCTCTTGGTGTGAGGCAAGAATGTTAACTGCTGCACCACTGCACCACCCTAATTTCTTCTAGCTGTTGTTGCACCTCCTCTCTTCCACCATGCTTCCTGTAAGTATTTGGCTTGCATCATGCTTGCATTACACCAAACATTTGTAGTCAGTCCTGCCTACATTATGGATTTAAACACAGGTTGATCTTTAGGTAAGTAAGTTTCCCTTGAGTCAGAATGAATGACAACACCATCCAGGTATGCATCGGCATATCATGAGTGCACTTTCAATAGTTTTTCCAACAGACATTTAAGTGGGGATTCAAGTAGGACAAATAATAAACTGTGCACCAAAATCCACCATCAGATATTACAGAGGCTATAACTGTTTTTGCAGAGGGGGTAAGGTGTATTGACAATATCCCTTCATAAGTCAGATGAGGTTGAGTATGTGGCCTTCCATAAGTTCTTTTTCAACTCCTCAGTTCTGAGCATGAAATAGCTTTCAAACTTTGAAATGCTTTTTAGTTTCCTTTTGACAGAAAGTATGGGAGGTTACATCAGAACACATCATTTCTTGTTTTACACAAAGAAAACATGTTCTTCCACCTTTAAAAATGAAATACTAATAACTGCGTTCGTAATTCTTACATAGCCCCCTAAGCTTCATGACTCAGACTCTTTTATGACTTAATTGTATGTATGCAGTTAGATACATGCTGTAACTGCTCGAGGTTATACTTTACATTTCAGTCATAAGTTTCATACTTTTCCTTTTATTGCCTTGATTTACTCTGATTTACACTGAGATAACAGTTATAAGGTTAACTATAGTCTCATGCCACAGAAATACACGTATACCAGATTTCACAGTGCTTAAATGTAGCTTTACTAAATGTAATACAGTCTGAAAAAAAAAACAAACAAAAAAAAATCACATTTTAAATAAGTTTTCTCACCATGACACCACAATCTCCTTCCCACCATAAGAACTTCAAGCAAGTCTGCTGGAGAAATTCCTCATGAAACAGAAATACTAGCAACACCGGTGAGGCTAAAGGACTGAAGGACTCTTGGATTACCCTTATTTTCAACATGTTCAGCAGCTCATCTCTCAGGGTTTGCCTAAATCCTTTAGGCACCCATTAAATGGCTTGTTTGGTGGGCCAAAGGGGTCCTGCGTACATATGGTACCTCACCAGATGTGCACATCCAGACTTACTAGCAAATATATTCCCCATTTCTGGTGACATTGTTACAATTTCCTGAACTAGAGTAGGAGATAGGGCTACCCCAGCCACTAAGGTGACAGACATACTCATTTTGAAACTCTACCAACAGATCCCCATCTGGTTCTTCCTGCAAAATATTGCTGATGCTAAGTACCAGGGCCTTTCTGTCTTGATAGAGCTTTTGCATGTGAACGTGGCTGAGTTTGTGCTTTTGCTCCTGCAGCTTGTGTCTAACAGAAATAAGCACTATAATCTGTGCACTATCACCTGCTGCCCATTGGTATGCTCTCTGCCTCTGACTGTCCTGTGATACCAGACAATTTCTACTATTGCTTTTGTGCCAGGTGTTTCTTAAGTATCACTAAGAACTCACCAAGCTAACCCCAAAGTTTAAGACATGCTCCACAGTAGACTTCTTGTGGGAATCTCACTTATTGTTCTACTAATAAATTAAATCCAGGGATCCCCTCACCTTCTGAATATGCAGCAGCTCAAAGGATGAAAACCCTGTGGATTCCTGGGAGACCTCTCAGTATGCAAAGCGAGGAAGAAGTAGGTACTTGTCCCACTCCTGCTAGGACAGGTCTGCAAATGTTCTCAGCATGGTCTTCAGTACAGAGTTAAACTTCTCCACCAGACCAATTGTATGTGGATAGAAGGGAGTTATCTTTAAATGCATTATCATGCAGCATCTCTACAAATGGGCCATCTGGTCTAACATAAGACTGGCACCTTTGTTTGAAAATATTTTTCTAGGGTAATCTACCCTACTGAAATTTAGACAGATTTGCCACCTTATCTGCTTCAGTAGGAGGTAATGTAAGTGTGCCTCTGGGTTTCTAGTGGCATAATCCATGGCTAACAGAAGGATGTGTTTCTTATCTGTGGAGCTCAGGGTACTAATTAATTCCATAGTGTCCATAGCTATTCTCTGTCTTTGTCCTCTGAGTTTCCTAATTTTGGCATTAGTCACAGGTATTAGAGGATCCTGTTACATCCTTTCCAATGCTTGGCCAGTAAAAGTTCTGCATATACCATCATTTAATACACTAGGCCCATATGGACTGCAAAAGGCATATCATGGGCTATGGCCAGAATTGGCTATTGTAGGCTCTGCATGCTACTGACAACTGTACTGCTTCTCTGTCTAGCTCTCCATTGGGGGGGGAGGGGGACCATTCTCTTTGTCCCAGTATATGGATTCATCCTGCCTTTCAAGTATCAGTGCCCCTGGCTACCTCCCTCAAGTCCTATAAAGCAGGGTCTGAGAGATGAGCTGGCCTGTACTCCTTTATAACCTTCCCCATTTTATTTCATGCAACATACATACGGCATTACAGGTGTGTTAACAGTCTGAAATGAGAAAGAAAAAAAAGATACATGATTTTTTGAAAAAGTTTCTTTACCCTGATACAACATTTACATCAGGAATTATAACCACAGGATTTTGCAGTTTGCCAAGGACTGTTTGAATTTCTGCGTGTTTAATGGAATACTGTTGTCTGTCACCATGACTGAAAATTGCATTCACTTTATTGGTATTACTGTTCTAATCCTTACACAACAAGTGACCGCTGACAATTGAACTCATGCTTCCAGAAATGTAGTAGAGCTTGAGCTTTCCTTTTTTTCTAAAATGCATTTTACTAACTTGGGTATAACACAGTAATGCATGGCTAGTTACTCAATAATCCAACTGGTTTGGTCAATGTCAGTTAAAGCATGCATTTTTTTGTGCCTGGAGCATTATCTTCCGTGCTAGCAACACAGATCTTAGCAATGCGAGACTTCTCCCCCTCCACTCTACCTGTAACAAATTAGCACATTATTTGCTGCTTTTTTACAGGCGATATATTTCTTACTGATGCTTTGGCCTTTGAATGAAACAATTCATTTGTAATCATTGTGTTATCAAGTAATAAGCATTCTGCTGTTTATTAGATTTCTTGCTATCACTTCACAATACCCACTTTCTTATTTGTATGTAAAGCTCTTTTAATCTTGTCTGCTGCCAACATTTTTATTATTTTTTTACTCTAATGTTACTTAAAGGTTCAAACCAAAGCCTTAGAATATGCTTTAAATCATGCATTTTTGTGATTACTAGTTTATTCACATTAAAAAGTCAAGTTATAAAATTGTAGAAGTTATACTAGTTCTAACCTACAGTTTTTTCTTATGGTTTATTATCATCAAATTAATTTCTTATATGTACATGCGTGGTAAAATGCTCCTAGGATGACAGGAGTTTCCCATTCTATTCCGCTCTGGCTATCAGTAGTAACAGAGCACTTAAAGAGCCATCAAACCAGACTGCAGATCATCCTGTCTGTTGAGTTTCTTCATAGATAGCACACTCTAGGGGTTGGCAGCTACCATGGCCAGCACAACTAGCTTTTGCTGTAGTTGGATCAGCCTTTACTTACTTCCCACTTGTGATTTCACAATTTTTTAATAACTCTTCCATGGGTGCGATCACCAGTTACCTATGCCAGGATCATGGCTGTCACAATGCTGTAAGCCAAGTATGGTTTACACATGGCAGAAGCAACACTATAAGGATCTGAAAATAAGAAAGTCTCTGGCCAGCTCCCCACGCACTTCTCCAGTGTAGTTCCATGGAGATACTGGAGGCAGAACTTAATAAATATGCAGGTTTCTTTAGTGCTTTAGATAGTTCAGGGAAACAAAATAACATTGCATTTAGTTTCCATCCAAAATAACAGTCTACTTGGTTTCCATTTACAAGGCTGTAGCTCTGTCTAGGCCCAGTTGTAGCTCTAGGAACATGCACTTCCACAAGGTACATCCATAGATTAGTCCCAAATGACCCCACACTCCATGCTTCCAGGGTCTTCATTCAGATGATCTTCCAGATGAGGAACTGACTCCCTTGTTTGCTGATATTAAGCATCCTTATATACTCTCCTGATTGGCAATTATAACCTTATTATCCACCCAAATGTTGTGAGAAAAGGCACCTTAAATA
Organism: Protopterus annectens; assembly: GCF_019279795.1. NCBI lineage: Eukaryota > Metazoa > Chordata > Ceratodontiformes > Protopteridae > Protopterus > Protopterus annectens. The sequence goes on along the minus strand of NC_056731.1, from coordinate 1,057,433,225 downwards.
GTTTTCTAAAGGTACATTGCACATTTTCCAGGCAAGTTATTGCATATATCTGTATGGGTAGATGTAAGATAACCAGTGCTACAAAACATTGCAGCACCTATTATTGACAAAATCTGATCAAAAACCAAAAGCCAACAGTTCAACATGCATGCATGCTTCAGAATATAAATATGAAACATTGAAATGAAAAAATATTGTATTTTGCAGTGGGCCAAGCTCTCCCTGAATACCAGTGTGGTAGGTTGGCCCATTTATTTGAATTTGTTTATTGGGGTACAGCTCTGATCACTTCTGACTAATTTCAGTCTCAGTCTAGGGTCAAAAATTGACTAGACATACAAAATAAACAACAGTACAATAACACACACATGACAGTAAAACAGTGCAATGGTAGAGCAATGCTTCAGATACATAGTAAATCCAATGCATTAATTTTCAAAATGTACAAATGCTTCAAAATATTTGAGAAATTAGAGTAAAATTAGTGAGAGATGTGAAAGGAAGAAAATGATCTTACTGGTTGACTTAGAGTCATGCAAACTATGTGTTCATTGTTATGTGGAAAGAGAGAGGGGAAGCCACCTCTAGAAGTAGACCCGTAATGAGTGGTATACTCCACAGATCGGTCTTGGGGCCTCTGCTGTTTGGGATATACTTTTCTGAGGTGCAAGCCAAAACCAGTTTTCTGTAGCTGACCAAGTTTGCAGATGACTGCAAGATGTGTGCTGTCTTAAACTCCCCTAGTGATGTGAATATCCTCCAAGAGGACCTTACCCAAACAAATGACTGGTGCCAGAAGCATGGCCTCAAACTTAATACCAAGCAATGCATCATTATGTAATTTGGGGAAAATGGAGTCCCCACTAATATTACATTAATAACAATGTACTAATCATGCAATCAGTCGTGAGGGACTTGAGCACCCAGGTTGATAGCAACCTGATTTTTGACCACCATGTTGCCTCTGTTGTATGGAAGGCTTTCTACATGGCTCACCTCATAAGTAAGGGTATTTCATACAGGAAAAAGAAGGTTATAACATCCCTGTACTCCTCCCTTATCAGACCCATTACAGAGTACAATCCCCCCTTTGGCATGTACCTTGCCAAGCACATGCAGCAGCTAGAAAGATCACAGAGTTTTCTGACAAGGAAAATCCAAGTACTCAAACACCCCTATACTGATATGCTAAAAGCCCTGTCCCCCTACTCTGTCTCGTACAGAATGCTCAGAGGTGACCTGTGTCTGGCATGCAAGATCATCTCAGAACCAGCCTTGATGGAGTTGCTGCATATCCATAAGTCAAACTCCACTCATGCAACCTGCATGCAAGGCCTCAACTTGGTCTGTGACATTACTAGAACTTGTTGGCGCGATAGATTTCTGTCCCAAAGACTCTTCCATCAATGGAATAGACTCCCTCTCCATGTCAAGCATAGTACCTCTCTAGCTCTCTTTAAGAGGAACCTGGATGACTGGATGGGAAACAGAAAATACTCCACTGGGATCCCACCTTTTTCCCTACTGGACAAGGGAAACAGGTGCTGACTTTGTGGGAACATGGGAACAATTCTTGGCTAGGCTTATAAGGGCCTATGGGCCAATGGCCTAGTATCATGCTATGAACCTATGAACCTATATACGTGCATGCTTTATACAATTCTAATATTAATATGACCATTTCTCCTATCCATATTTTTTTGGAAAGTGAGAGGAAACACAAGATACCAGAAAAAATCCATATGGAAATCCACATGGCAACATCCTGGCTATACCAGTTTTACACAGAGAACTAACAAGGCAAAATCTGATCCAGGAAAGTGTGTGTGTGTGTGTGTGTGTGTGTGTGTGTGTGTGTGTGTGTGTGTGTGTGTGTGTGTGTGTGTGTGTGTATTTGTGCATAATCTATTGATACCACATATCTTTGTACTCCCAGTACTCACTTCTAGAAGTATACTAATTTTGTGAATTCTCATCTCCTTTTTCTGGAAGATTTTATTTTAGTTGATGTTATTTGCAAAGACATTTGAAGCACAAATATTACTATGGTCAAATAACCTATGGCATATTGTATGATGCAGCACACCTTTCTCTTTCTTTTAAAAACCTACATGTAAATAAAAGTTATTTTGTTGGCAAGTTCATCTACCCAGAGAATATAACTGTAAATGTATGTAAAATGTAATTCTTATGATTTCTCTTAAGAAGCTGTTATAATAAATATACCAAGTTGTGTTATCAGCAGGCTATAATATTCTAAGCCCACATTGTCTTATATCATACCAAATGTGGCATGATGAATATAAAAAATAAAAAAGTCTGAGTCTGAAGAAACATTCCTCATGAAGTATGTGTCCAAACTCAGGATGTTATATATGATAAGGAGCAGTATACGTTCCCAGTGTGAAGTCCTAGCCTTTGACATTGTTATGTATTTTACATGGTTTGTGCAGTGAAAGCTATGTTTCATTATCAACTTATTTGTTCAAAACACTAAACAGGTTAGTGGTGGCATAGGAAGTTGATTTTTCTGGAATACGTACGGAGCCACCCACCTGAATTTTGCCAACTTTCTGCCTATTATTTATTATAGCATTCAGGACAGTCTAACTTGCCAAGTACTGAATAAGCTGTAGATTCAAAATCCACACAACACAGCTTTGATCATACAACACAGCCACTGGGGTGGTCAGCATAATTTGGCTGATCAACAACATTGGCATTAGAACATAAGACATCAGTGGCACCTCTGTGCAAAAATGCATTGCACATCTGTTGCCTATTGCTGAAGATGACAATGCAGGCAATCTTTATATGGCACCCACCTTTAAACCCTCCTGTTACATTGTTATGTTCAACACATGTTGCCAATAGAAGACTAAATACCAGAACATTCCCTTTACTTACATATATGTCCATAAAAATATCCTCTTCAATCATGGGATACAAGTGTCCTACAGTTACATACATTTAAATTAAATATGTTGCAGAATGATAGACCTGAGCTGGCAGTGTGTTAATTTCCTGTAACTGTGGAACAAACTGTACAATAAGAGGATTTATGGCATATGTTGGATACTATCTAAAGTTAGAAATGAGCACTGTTTCCTTCACCTGGTGTGCTGTATAAAGAAACTGCACAGTTTTTGTATGCATCCAGCAGCCAGTGATGTAGCAACAAACAGGAAGGAACTGCTGTGTCTTCATTTAATAAACTACATGGACACTGTGTAGCAATTGCAAAAAGTGATGTAGGAAAAGTCTAGGTATAGAGTGTGTATTGCTGTGTTGCTTATACTGGGAGGCCACTTGTCTGTACATTTTTGTCACGATTTGGGTGCCATTTCATTTATCAAATTTACAGTTCACCGAACTTCAAAAACAGCGACTTCTTTCTGCCAAAACTCCACTTTTCTGCACATTGACTTTTCCGAATTACAAAACACAGACAACACACCAACATACAAAAAAACACACAAACACAAATTCTCTAACATTTTTGTAGGGTCAAGCCCCACTGCACCCCTCACACCCCCTGCAAATTATATATACCATCTCCAAGATCGCACTACAATGACAGGAAGGACACATTTCTTGATGATCACTGTACTGCGATGTCAATTGACAATAGTTTTCCACATACTGCATATATCCTTCCAACAGCATGGCACAATTGCCTTTTTCCAAAAATGCCATCAAATCTGCCAAGTTCTACAAGTGGTACGGTGTACAAGAATGTACTTGAACACTGTACCCTTGTACTTTCCGTAGTAACACCAACAGCTTAACTGTTTCATTGAAATGAACATTGAGCAACTAAAACTTTGGAAAAGTGAAGTTTCGGCAGAAAGGAGTCACTGATTTGAAGTTCAGTGAACTGTAAATTCAATAAATGAAATGGGACCCAAATAATGGCATGTATGTACAGACACATGGCCTCCCAGTATAAGCAACACAGTGAAACATGGGTCACTTTTTTAACAGTGAGAGTTTTGTCTGTCTGTGTGATAGGGCCAATCTTAAATCGATGCCTTCATGCTAGTATGTGTGTGTGTGTGTGTGTGTGTGTGTGTGTGTGTGTGTGTGTGTGTGTGTGTGTGTGTGTGTATTAATATATATATATATATATATATATATATATATATATATATATATAGAGAGAGAGAGAGAGAGAGATAGATATAGATAGACAAATATGTAGCTAGGTATAGATTAATCTATAGATAGAGTGATATAATCATACACAAGGCAAAATGATAAAAGTTTGCAACACAAGTGATCTGCACTTAAAGTGTGAACACTAAACTGTAAACAGATTGCAAGACAGTTATAAAAAAGCTTCAAAGGTATTTTTTCAGGGCTGTGAGACTACTTGCATATTCTGCTGTGAGGTCTGTATCCTTAGAATCCCTTTTTCTTATATATGCTAACTTGAAGATTGTTGCAGCTCGTGCTAAAGGGAATTCATGAGGTCTGCGATAACTATTATTTCTTTGGGGCTATAGCTCTGTGTTATGCTTCTTCTGTTTTTTTTTTTTTCAGTTATGGTAAGGTCTATTTTAAAGGTATCTGCCTAATATAAAGTACACCAAATATTATATTCATTGTTTGTATTGTAGCCTATGTATATATGTTTTGTTGCAGGCTAGCTAAGACTGACATTTACGTTTTCAGTTTCTGCAAAAGGAGACAATACAACACATTTCTTTAATGTTTACTAAAGCCTTGTACACTTGTGGCATTTCTCACATCAAAGAAAGACAATCTGGCCTCCATGCTTAAGAAATTATAGAAACTGCCATTTGGATTTGAAATTTACAATACGATTTGTTCTTTGTTAAAGAGACTTAGTTATTCCTCAGAGGGCATTTTAGTTGCACATCATATAGTTGCACAGCTGATAGTGTTGTCACCTCACAGCAAGAGGTTCCCCGGTCTGATTCTCAGCTGCTGGAGTTTCTTCTTTGTGAAGTCTGCATGTCCTCCCTGTGTCTGCATGGGTTTCATCCCACATTCCGAAGACATGCAGTAGGTGGATTAGATACCCTAAACTGGCCATAGATGTGAATGTGTAGTATGAAAGAAGTTTTGTGGCAGGGCTGTCTCCCGGTGGTATAAGCCTTGGCTCTAGATGATTGTCACTGATGAAGTGGCACCCTGACCCCATGTGCAAAAATGGGAAAAAGGGGGGAATAGATGGATCATATGGAGGTTTGCTAATTTAGTTCTTGTTTCTTCTCCAAATGGAAGAAGGAGAGCATCTGCAGTTCACATTACCATTGTTCCTTAGTCTGGGCTTGAAGGGCATTATGTTACACAGACTGGTTGTCAAACTGGTACTACTACTATACCTTTTATCCTATCATTTTTCCCACATACATCTTCCACCCTGAATTTCAAGAAGATCTAGAACATTGTTTTTAACACTTGGAGATTTTTGGTACTTTTCAGGAATATTAGCCTGGTTAAAAACCTGCATTTGACTGTGCATCTTGAAATCTGAGTTTACTGTTACCATTTAGGGCATTCTTTTACAAGCAACCTTGTAGTCATTGGGTGGCTAAATTGCAAATGATAGTCCAGCCATCGTAATAAGTCTATAGTAGTGTTAACGATAATTTCCTGAACTTCTCTTTCATGTAGTATGTTTTTGCTTCTATTGATAAGCAAGCTACTATTAACTTTGAACACTGACTTGTTCAAGAATCAAGTGTGCAGATCTTTTTTGCACTCTCCAAGCTTCTTTCCCCTGAACATCAAAATGAAGTTTTATTATTTCTTCAGCAGTTTCATTTTTTCTCTACTCACCATTCTTCTTGATAGCGTGGTTCCCTGTATCTAGTGCTCTTCATTAGTAGTTACACTTTGTATAATGCCTCTGGTAATCTCCATACAAGATCAGGGACCAACGCAACCAGAGAACAGCAGAGAAATGTGGACTGATAATGACTAAATTGCTTCATCATTATATGCAAGCAGAGTTTTAGTATTTCCCACAGTGGTGTTTTTCAAACAGATCTAGACTGTATGGCATAGAGAATAAGAGACAGGTCGGCACATGTAGTCCTTTAATGTGATAAAGTCTTTCTTTTAAATGCCTGCACAGAAGGCTTTGAATTGTAGACCATATTTTTGTTATAAGCTACTATACAGGTGCTGTAAATTTTTATATAGCATGTTGACGTGTGTGAACTGCCTTCGTAGTCTCCATATTGGAACATTGTTTTACAAATTGTTTATCTTCAGATCAGACTAATATTAATGCATACAGTTATTAATCCACTCATATTAACAGCTTAGCTATACTTCTGCAGAGATTTAATGTTAACTACTGCACAGTAGCACACAATATTACAGGTATAAAACATACCATGGCATTCTTGAACAATCATGTAGGCTTCATAACCTACATGATGTTAACATGTTAGTATTATGCGCAGCAGCAATAATCACATATGCATGCTGCTGATAACATGAATACAAGGATGATTTTATGGCCAGCAACAGTGGTTGCAGCCAGGAAATCATGCTGAGCAGCACAAGCACACATTACAAACAAGCAGGCTTGTCTGTGGGCAAACATGTTAAGTGTGCGCATGAGGACAGTACAGAGAGCTATATAGGGCAAATAATGCATGCTGTACACTAAGTGTACTGTGCACAAAAACAATACAGTAATAAGTAAGAGGGGATAGGAAATGACAAGGGCAACTATATTACATGGGTTACCAGACAGAAGTGTACTGAGGACAATGTGCACATAACTCACAGAGATGTGTACAGAAAGATGTAAGAGGGGATGAGTAAATGTTCAAATTCTAGTAAGATATTTGATGTGAATATGCTTATGTCACAAAGACTACTTTGTAAAAATAAAATATGGCAATATGTATGTCAGAAAAAATCCTGGTGCTCACAATTCCTGAGCAAATGTAGGTAAATAAGGTTGTGCCAGTTACACAAAATCACATTGTAATAGAGGTGACTTACATGACATAAAAATGTCATTGACATGTTGAGTTGAGATACAGTTTGCCAGAACAGTACATGCATAATGTATATCTAAACAGCATGCATTATGGCCATATAACATGTTGGAAAGTAGGAATGGCTCAGAATCCACAATTCCCTTTTGCAAGAATCAAACCCATGCCATCATGTAGCCCAGGCTCGTATGACCCTGACCCTGAGTAGCATCCTGCCATCACCAAGAATGATGCCACAGTTTAAAGACAAAATGATCAATTTTAACAATTGGCTAAGCTATTGGTGTCATTCAAAGGGGATCCAGTGTCTGTCAGCCTGGGATGACATGCTCGACAAGTCACGTTGCTTCGCCAGGGACGGCTTGCACCTGTTATCCTTGGGCTTTCGAATACTGGCCAAGGCTCTTGCCACCCCCATAGTGCCTTTTTTAGGCAAGGCTCAAAAGACAAACCCACTTCCATAGACAATACCAGAAACAAAAATCTAAGGGTAATGCTACTCAACGCCAGAAGTCTAAACCTCAAGATGCACGCATTCGAGGCACTCCTCAGTATGGAGAAAATGGTTCAAGGCTCCAGAGAGCACCCCAGTACTACCAGGATTCAACTCATACCATACTTTTCGGCCCCAGAACTCGGACCAAAATACTAAAGGAGGGGGAGTTTCCATCTTTATCAAGGATACCCACATCTCCAGGTTACTGGCACTGCACGAAGCATCGGAGACAATCCATGTGCACCTAACAGTGGGCAAAACTGCTTTTCAGGTTGTAGCCTGCTACAGATCACCCTCCTTGTCTCAGGACCCCTGCTCGGCATTCTTGAGAACATTGGAGAATATGAATATCACACCAAACATCATGATATTGAGGGATTTCAACAACCCAAACATCGACTGGGAAAACTACTCTAGTCCCAACTTATTTGCCCAATGGTTCCTAGAGTTCATAATCTCAAACGCCATGGAACAACTGGTCACCACTCCCACAAGAGGGGACAATATATTGGACCTAGTCATTACCAACATAAGGGATCAATGTTCCATACCGGAGGTAAATCCCTCGTTGGTAAGATCAGACCACAAACTAATCACAATGGGCATGCACATCCTGACCCCGCCTTCAGCCAAGGAAACCACTGTGAAAAATCTCTCTAAAACAAACTTCATACTTCTAAAACACAGAAGTGGAAAGTTTCAAAGCCCTGGGCAAATGGAAAATGCTACCCAAACCGCAGAATCCTTTACAAATGCACTCTATAAGCACCTACAGGAATGCATGGCTTGTGCTACCACAAATAAAACCAAGACTCACTCCTCCAAGAATAGGAGACCAGTCTGGTGGACCCCAGCCATAAATAAGCTGTATAATAAAAGGAGGAAACTGTTAAATGATAGGGCTAAATCCCAAAAAGGGATGGCATCCCTGATCAGTATTAGCAAGAAACCTCGCTCCATCATAAATTCATCAAAGGCCAACTTCAAAAGAAAAATTGCCAAAGACTCTAAAGATAATCATAAGGCATTCTTCAGCTACATCAGGAATCTGGGAGGAAACACTCAGATCTGCTCTGAGCTGGTGCAAAATGGCAGAAGATACACGGAACCAACTGACATTGCCAACATCCTGGCGGACAGGTTCAGTGCAAACTTTACCCCCTTCCCCCCCAAAAGGGCCTGTGTCTATCCCTGAAGAATGTAGCCCCCCAGAAATCTCAGATACACAGGTGGAAGCAGCTCTTTCCAAAGCAAAAAGCAAAGCATCAATGGGACCGAATGGAATCCCAGGCTGCATATTACACGAGCTCCAGAAAGAACTAAACCCTCACTTAAACTCACTATTCCAACTCAGCCTTACAACAGGTTATGTACCTAAGGAATGGCATACAGCAACAGTAATCCCGCTCCACAAAGGTGGCACTACAATGGATCCCAGGAACTATTGCCCTATAAGCCTGACTAGCCTGGTTTGCAAGACTATGGAGCGCATCATCATGGATCTCATAAACAAAGATATTGGGAACCTCCAGACACTGGACCCTACCCAATTCGGCTTTGTTAAAGGCAGATCTTGCATCCTAAACCTAGTTGACTTTTTTGAAACAGCCAACAAAGCCATAGATGAGGGAAAGGCAGTCCACACAGCCTACCTGGACCTCGCAAAGGCCTTCGACATGATACCCCACTCAGCCATCATAAATAAGCTTACCAGCTTAAATATCAACCCATATGTCACAAGATGGGTTGCAAACTGACTCACGGATAGAACTCACATGGTCAGAGTTGGGAGTGCCATGTCCGACTCTAAACCAGTTACAAGTGGTGTCCCACAGGGCTCAGACCTGGGACCCCTCTTGTTCGGTATATACTTCTGTGAGGTACAGGCTAGCATGGGAGGACTGTGGCTGACCAAGTTCGCAGACGATTGCAAACTGGGAGCTATAATAGACTCTCCGGCCGACACAAGCATCCTCCAGAAGGGTCTTACGGAGACAGATACCTGGTGTCAGAACCATGGCCTCAAGCTAAATGCCAAAAAGTGCATAGTCATCCCCTTTGGGAAAAACAAGGTGCCCGCAAACTACCACATAGGAGGTAATCCACTAAGTACAGAAGAAGTAATTAGGGATCTGGGGACCCAAGTAGATAGTAACCTCTCCTTTGACAATCACATTGCCAAAGTGGTTAGAAAAACCTTCTATATAGCTCATCTAATCACAAAAGGGTTCACATCTAGATCAAGAGAGGTCATTGTGCCCCTCTACTCATCACTCATCAGACCCATAATTGAGTACAATGCCCCATATGGAATGTACCTTACCCATCACCTACAACAGCTGGAGAGACCTCAAAAGTACCTCACCAAGAGGATCATGGGCCTCAAACAAATGCCCTATGCAACTCGACTAACGAAACTTCAGCTCTACTCAGTTGCTTACCGCCAACTCAGAGGTGATCTACGCCTGGCGTATAAGGCCATGTCTAACCCAGAATTGATGGACATGCTCCACCTTAAGAAAGCCAAATCCATTAGAGCTACACGCTCCATGGACTTAAACCTCAGCACAACAATAAATAGGACATGCTGGAGGGATAGATTCATATCCCAAAGGCTTCCCATGCTCTGGAATAGAATTCCAGTTCATGTTAGACAAAGCCCCTCGCTGACCCTTTTCAAGAGAAATCTTGATGAATGGATGGGGATTCATAAATTTGCACCTGGGATCACTTCTGTGGCTCTGCTGGACAGAGGCTCAGGAATCTACTTTAAAAGGGTGGCGAAAGCCAACACATTTTGGCTAGGCTTATAAATGCCCTAGGGCAGATAGCCTAGTACCTACCTATGAACCTATGAACTGTATATGCCACAGAAATAGACCTAACACATGTATGAGGAGGATAATCCTTGAACAGAATTATACACCTCAATATTCTAATAGTAATGCATCCCATATGTAGGTGTGTGTGGTGTTACAAATGTGGCAACAGAGTGTGACATGCATAATACCCTTCTGTAAGGCACCCCTGCTTGACACAGTTATTGTGTCAACAGATAAGAATTGCTGAAAACCCCACACCATGATGTGATGTATTCCTCTGAGCTGTGTATTGTTGGTATCTGTTACAGCAGGTAACAATGGGTATTGTGACAAACAAATTAAATTAATGTGTGATTTAAGAAAGGATCCCTGAAAATGAATGTCACATAAACATGTCAGACTGATGGCAATTAAGTGAGTGTGCTCATGTGCATACAGTTGTGATCAGTCTTATATCAATGTTCCATTGTCAAGGACAACTCTTCTGTATGTCTGTACACATACCATCCAAGAACTGCAGCATGCTTATTTACACCACAGTCCTCAATGCATGTGCCATGGTAGCACTCTCACCATTACTTTGGCAGAACAAATAAGTGTTTTCAGGAAAACCAAAGCTACATTCACATGTGTTTGTGTAACATGAGGGGATAACTGATGTGATGCAGTGGCTGTTGTGTGATGTCAGTACTTTCACACAATATGAATCCCTATGCTAGAACTGAACAGCAATCTGTATAACTCCTCCAAATAACAAGACAGCTATTAATCATACCTGCCGCAATGAAACTGTTATCACAACTGTTGAACTCCACCTATGTGAAGTAATTCAGTCAACTGTACTTTATCTGCCTATACATTTTATTTGCTAAAACTGATAGGGGAGGCCTCTGCCACTCTTACCATACAAAGTATAAGTGTAGTGGATGACTTTCCTGCGGAACAGTTTAGGACACAAATGTTTACGTTCACCCAATGGTAGTTTGGAACTCTTGCCTAACAGTTGATAAAATCAGTACATGTATGGGATCAATGTATGTGCCATGTTATAAGTGCATCACCAATTGTCATATGTGTGGTTATGTGAAAACATTATATCATGTGTATGAATCAAGGAATATGTGTCCCATGAATTACTTAGAAAGATTCTAGCAGTATGTCAGAAAACATGGCTTGATGCTAGGTATACTAAACCCACCTGTGGCCTCTTGCTGTTGTCGCTGTGAAGGTACAACAAGAATCATGTACAGGGTGGATATAATCCTGCATTAAAACACATGCCCTACTTAGATGACAGCATACATTACCTCATCTTGTGTCCTCAGTCCTGAAGAGGTGTCTCACTACAACTGTGATATGATGACAATGTATGCAAATGACAGTATCAGTCTTCAATGCAGACTATCCAAAGGAAATGCAGAATAAACTTTTGTAACAGAAAACAACATCTACATATATAACACATATGGGTAACAACACTGTTAACAACATGCATGCTGACTGTAAACAGTGACATTGGGATTTGAAATATATTGCTAACATCACAGAATAATGAAGGTTTGCTAAAACAAAAGCATAAATACAGATTTATTTGACAACTGTGACACAGCATATTTCAATGTATGACATCACCTTTGTGCATTGCCTACCATGTTTCTTCTAAAAGTAGTTGTACAGCTCAAGCACACTGCATAGATATACATCACATATGTATTTGCAGTCTGCTCTACACAGTGAGAAGAAGAAATACACCCTCCCAAATGACAATCATGTCGGTATTCTAACTCCCTACCTATGTACTGGCACAGTCGACAAACACGTGTATTATACATGTGCACCACAGCTGAGTTCTGATTGAATGTGAGTCTTACTGCATCTTTGAAAATATTACATAAACTGTGTCCTGCAAAGGAGATGTGTTTGCAAAATTAACTTCTACATCTATATGCAATTTTAAATATAATCAATAATAAGAGGTGTGAAATACTCAGGATTTATTTGCATTCACACACACATATTCAGGAGAGTCTCACTGCTGTATTTGAACCTCCTAACTATTGTCTGGAACAGTCTACAAATTAGTGTAGTATGTGCATGTGTCACAAGATGGGTCTGACTTTAGTGGTGTGATTGTGCATTATTGAAATGACATCATCAGTGTGTTACAGACAATATATGTTTATAGACACACTGAAAAGGGAATGTATGATTGATCTAACCATGTGAATGCTTCTCACAACTGTATGTTAAATGAGCACAGCTGTTGAATTCAACCTCCAGTGATGCAATGGAGCCTCCATCACACAGACAAGTTTATTGTTTAGAGATTAAAACTCTCTACCTACTTAACTATGCAGTTTAGAGAACACTGTACTTAATGCAAATGCCACCACAGAAGTTTTAATTTTATAGTGTTACAGTCCAGTTTGTAGAGGATAACATCACTGTGGTGTTGAATAGATGATGGTATTGGCAGAAGGGTCTGACACTGATGTGGAATCACCCTGCAGTGTAAAATTAACTCCAAGCTACTACTGCTTTGTGAACAGTAGTTAAGGTCATATTTACAAATTTCTATATACACACACACACACACACACACACACACACACACACACACACACACACACACACACACACACACACACACACACACACACACACACACACACACACACACACACACACACACACACACTGACTGCTGTGAGAATAGAGCCTCCTGCCTATCCAGTTATGAAACCTAAAGAACACAGTACTTAAAGTAATGGCCACCACAAAAGTCAGACTTTCATAGTGTAAGAGTGCACTTTATACAGTATGACATTAGTGTGGTTTGGCAGAAAATATGTTGCAATAAGGTCTGGTACTGATGTAGACTCACCCTTCAGTTTATAATTAATTCCAGGCTACTACTGTATTGCGAACAGCAGGTGTTGAGGTCATATTTGTGCAATTCCATACACGCACAAACACAAGTTGATGGCTGTGAGATTAGAAACTCTATCTATCTAGTTATGTAATCTACAAGACATGGTATTTAACATAACACCACCACAGAAGTCTTACTTTCATAATATAAGAGTGCACCTTATACAGGATGACTGTGGTTTGGCTGAGAAGATGTTGTGAGAATGGTCTGATATTGATGTAAACTTACTGTGTAGGTTATAATTAACTCCAGGCTACTACTGTGTTATAGATAGCAGTAGTTATGGTCATATTTGCAGAATGCCATGCACACAAGTTGACTGCTGTAAGATTAGAACCCCTACTTATCGAGTAATGCAATTTAGAGGGCACTGTACTTAAAACAATTTCCCCACAGAAGTCTGACTTTCATAGTGTGATAGTGCACTTTAAACAGGATGATATCAGTATGGTTTGACATAGAAGATGATGTTGAGAGAAGGGCCTGGATATCATGTGTATTCACCATGCAGTTTAAAATTAACTCCAGGCTACTACTGTATTGTGGGCAGCAGTAGTTAAGTTTATAGCTGCACAATGCCATTGACACACACACACACACACAAACACACACACACACACACACACACACACACACACACACACACACACACACACATTGACTGTTGTGAAATTTAAACACCTCTTCGAATATAGCCCATGTAAGCATAATGCAAGCATCACTGCAGAAATCTGACTTTACAGTCTGAAAGTGCAGTGTAGATAGAATTAGTATCTAGTTCTGTGTTAAAAAATGTGATGTTGGAGGTTTTGTGCAAATCCATGTATTTGATATGATTGAGTAAGGTCAATGTCAATAATACATGCATACTGCTGACTCATGTCAGCTATGCTGTCATTAATGTATACTGCAGAACTGAGACTGACATGTACCTACCTGTCTTGTGTATATGAGACACATACTCTTGTGAAACATAGGAAGGACAATGAATCATACATGGATCATCAGGTGATGATAGTATGTAATCCTTGATGAATGGTACTGATATTAGCTACGGTATGTGCTCATGCAAGTGCAATGTGACCTGTCAATACTGATCAATGCTTAATGCTTCAATGTAGGAGGAATAAAAAAATGATGATTTCTGTATATCAAGGATGTATGTGGTTGTATATAATTTGTGTCAGTGTTACAGTGCAGACCCAACTGTCCAGAATGAAGTGGTCAATAATCTACATAGCTCGCTGCATTTCACATGAGTACATTACACAGTTCTCATGTAATGAAGTAATATCATCCAGTAGCAATACTTATTTTGTTTGAAATCACTTTTTATAGCACAGTACTGAGAAACATACTTGTGCAAAGGTTGGTAAACTGCTAGTGCATGCATGATGATATTTTGATGGGTTGAAATAGGAATGTGAAGCACCAGTGTTTAATGATGTCCAGTGGTGCTCCACATGTTGTATTATACTTTTCCTTGTTAGCCCCAAAGCTGAATTTAAAAAGGAAATGTGCTTCCCTTCCTCATTTGAGTAATGGTACACTGTGTGCAAGCACAGTTCTCTGCTAAAGAAAACAATGAAACACTACAGTTGGTATGCCCTCTCTAGTGCAAACAGGCTTAGTGGCAATGCATGTCCATCAGTACTCTAAACAGTACTTAGTATGGTAAACCCACCTGTTAGTGTAGATATTCTCTGTGGCACAAGGTATGAACTTGCTGAGCTAAATGAAAAAAACAGAGCTGAAGCTGGGTTTGACTCCATTATGCAGATGATTTTACAAAGAGTGTCAGAATGTGATTATTGTATTAACTTTGTATCACAATTTAAAGAATACCTACACATGACTATTATAAATATGTTGCCTGACATAGCTGTATATGTAATACCTACTGAAACAATGTTTTATGTGTACTACAGATGAGACATGCTTCAGAGGACGTCACAAGTTAAGTTGTAATACAATGATATGTAAGGCAATCACCGCATTATGCAATGACAACTAAGCTGCCATTTAGCATGACATACTACAATTGCTTGTTTCCAGATGTCACACAACTGCTGAGCACATCAACTGATGAAACAGAAGAGGCTTAGAGAGATACATAAGCAAACAATTGACAAAAAAGACACATAAAAACAGACACAGCAAGTTTTACCTAATACAAGATATAAACCATTGTCCAGAAGAAAAAATGTGCATCATCCCTAGACTCCTACCAAGTAAATCCTACTTCACAGATTTCAAAGTAACACCTTTGAAAGGACATTGATACTCTATGTAGCCAATGGAGGATGTAACATTTATTTTTCAGAAAAGCAATGGCAAACAGAAAATGCTATAACATTACATTTACATCCACCAACCATAGTTAACAGTACAAAGGGGTGAAGATGGACACAGATGTAGATACACATATGAAAAGATGGTGTTATGGGTCATTAATGTACATCATTATGGTGTGTCCTCAGTATTAATCAGTCAGGCTGCATATCTATAAGTGATGGATGTGGTGTTAATGAAGATGTAGGACAGGCAAAAACTGATGCTGACAAAGGTAAAGTAAGGGTGGTTTGATAATTTGTCCTTATGGATGTGGATGTGTTTGCAAATACGTTTTTGCAATAGTATTCAAAATCTGTTCATGAAAGTTTGTCATTGTATAAATATTAAGATGAATGTCAATAAACATGTCATAGAAGTATAAGTTCACAGTAAGAAATAATGTGACATACATTTGGACTTGAACCCTTGATGCTATGGCCAAAATCAATCTTCATACAAGTGATTTGTATCAACAATCCACAGTGGGAGTTGCACTTTGCTACATCCAGTAGTCAAAGAGAGTAACTATTGCAAATTATTGCCTTTATTCTGCCTTTACTCTGTATTTCAAAAACGAAGCATGTTTGAAAATCTTTGCGCAGGAATAACCAGACTACTGCAGGTGATATCAACAACTGACTAGGTTTTGCCATAGCACATGAACAGCCATTCACTATCACTTAGCATTGCTATAATATGCCAACGTCCATACAAATGCTGAGCCAAAATAAGTGAAGGCTTTCTTATGGGCCATTTCTGGCATAGTGAGCTATGTGCAATTCCATTTTTTGATCAGACTAAACATGAAAAAGGGGTTGATAGGAAAGATGGGAGAGCAAGCAGAGGGGAGGACACAGGGGAAAGAACTGAGGAATTTGCTCGAAGGTATTGGGAGAGAGAGAACCACAGCTGGGAGAGAGAGAACCACAGCTATCTACTTCTTCACAACATAGATGTAGAAGTGCAGACAGAATTTGCTAAGTAGGTGACAACAACAGAATAATGTTTTACAGACAATTGAACAAAATCAAGTGTGTAAAAAAGACACATGAGTGAAGTGGAGAGCTACGTATGTGCTGTTATTTTTTTGTGGAACAGGTACACATTTCTTCCATTTTTTTTTCTTTCAAAGAAAGAAGAATTTTGGGGGAAAATTGGTAATGTGAGGAAGCAGGGTCAGGCATACAGGACAAATGACATAGACAAGGATTGTGATGGATATAACATGTTGAAGGAAAACATGACTGGGGATAGGTAGTGATCATTGGAGTTGCACCCACATCAAGCCACAGAAGAGTAAAAATCTAATCCTCACCCTTAGAACTGTCTTCACTATCTTCTGTCTCAGTTTTCTGTGTCAGTGCTTGATGTGGCATCATCTTGGCAATACGATGAACCATCTTTTTAATGTTTCTGATTCGGGCACCAAGGGACATTTTCCATAATACCCTCCATTATCCCTGTCAGCTCTTGGCAGGTGACAATGTCACCACCTCCATTAATACAACTCTTTAGTGGGTACCAGTGCACCAGCTGTCATGGCAGAGCTACCTGATGTGGATGGGCCAGGTAGAGCAGGGGTTGGGCAGGCAGTGCTGACAGCTTGGGACCCTGAAATGTTGGGTATTAGTGCTACAACCTGTGGAGGGATGGCATGTCGATCAGCAGTGGTTGGTGTACATCTCTGTGCTGCAGTTTTTTTAAACAGAAATGAGTGACAACAGAACATTTTTAAATATATAAAATATTCCTCCCACCCACCCAAAAATAAATAAATAAATAATTAAAAAAATAAATAAAAAATGAGAGAGAAGAGTATGGGTAAGAAAAGAGAGAGAGAGAGAGAGAATTACATCCACGGCATATCACATGACTATATAATTTCAGGCAATGAAAACCTATGATTATCCAGTCTATACACCTTTGCTACAGCCAGGTATTTTGGGAAGTTCTTAGTCTGTTGTACATTAATCAGCTGCACTGCTCTGATATCATAAATGCCATTATTTATTGCAATATTGCCATACTGCATACAATTATGATTGTTATTCGGCTTACATTAAGACCTGATATATATATATATATATATATATATATATATATATATATCTATATATATATATATATATATATACACTCTGTGTCTCTCTGAGACAAGGAAACCTGTCTTGATGCACCTCACAGTTCATTTCAATGTCTTCAGCAGCTGTACAAAACAGAAGAAGACAAGAAGAGGCATGAAAGCATATTTAATAACAGTCTGGAATAGTTACTCTATTCTATAAAATTTAATATATATTTATATATATATATATATATATATATATATATATATATATATATATATATATATATATACATATATATATGTATATATACATATATATATAGGACAGTGCTGAGTGATGTCAGTAGTCCTAAACTCAGTCTCCCATTGGCTAAGCAGGTCCTTCTTCCACTGTTTCAGGTCACTATAGTGGCAATATCAAATATCTCCAGTGTGTGTAATGCCAGTTGCACTGGAGACAGTCTTGAATACCTCTTCCAAGCCTCAGTCTTATATTGAGACCCATTGTAGTCCCACTGCAGTAGCCTACAACTGTAGCACTTCACGATGAGTGACACAAAAGTCATGGGCTCCTCCACACTCCACTTCTGTGCTCTAAATTTAACACCATCATTTCCCACACCAACCATACCTGCAGAAGTCAAGCAACAACTCTGAGGATGAATTGGCACCAAATTCCAGTCTCACATTTAACCACTAATGCACAAATACACACAACCATGACAACTGCATTTACATGATGGCAAGGAGGGAAGCATTTTATCAAACAGCAACTAAGGTGGGAGACATGGCAATGAAATTTGCCATGTGTGATACTGAACATATTCACACTTTTTCAGATGGTAAGCACTGACAGCCTCAATGGCTTGGCTTGTTATGCTTGAAGTTTTGTTGGTTGTCACATAACTTTCTGGAATTATACATTGCAAAAAGTTAGTTGATTAATCCTAAGAAATAAATAATCCATACATGTCATACACTGTGATTATTTGTCAGTACTACAGGAGAACTTCTTATAGCAGTGTTTATTTTAGACAAACTGCATTCAGTATGCATGGGGATATACTTCAGATAGACCTGTATGTGTGTGACTTTAAAAAGTTCTGTGAAATGGCAGTATTTCTGTGTGTAAATCTATGTCAGATAGATAGAATTTCATGAGCTAATACAGGCTAGGGTATGATACATACGTACTTCACTACACGTACTGTCCTAAACACAGAGTTGTGCTATGTGAGGAGGTAAGTTGATTTTAACTTATAGGTTCATAGGTTCATACTAGGCTATCTGCCCTGAGGCAATTATAAGCCTAGCCCGATTCTGTATGGCTTACGCCACCCCTTGATTTGAGTATACTGTACCCTTAAAGGTTTAGTTTACTGTGCCTCTGTCTAATAGTGACACGGGAGTAATCCCTGGGACAAACCTACAATCCCCCATCCACCTATCGAGATTCTTCTTGAAGAGATTCAGTAAGGTGCTCTGCCTCACATGAACTGGAATTCTATTCCAGAGTGAAGGGAGCCTCTGGGTTATGAACCTGTCCCTCCAGCAAGTTCTATTTATTTCTGTGCTGAGGTTCAAGTCCCTCGAGCGTGTGGCTCTAAGGGATTTAGATTTACTGAGGTGGAGCATGTCCATTAATTCTGGATTTGACATAGCTTTGTATGTCAGGCATATATTGCCTCGAAGTAGGCGGTATGCAACTGAGTAGAGCTGGAGTTTTTTAACCAAGCAGCATATGGCATCTTTTTGAGACCCTTGATCCTCTTGGTGAGATACTTTTGGGGTCTTTCTAATTGCTGCAGGTGTCGGGTAAGGTACATCCCAAAAGGGGCATTGTATTCTATGATGGGCCTGATGAGGGATGAATAAAGGGGCACGATTACCTCTCTTGATCTAGATGTGAAACCCTTCATGATGAGGTGGGCTATGTAGAAGGTCTTTCTAACCACTTTGGCAATGTGGTTTTCAAAGGAGAGATTGCTATCAACTTGGGTCCTCAGGTCCGTAATAACTTTCTCTGTACTTAATGGGTTTCCACCTATGTGGTAATTTGTGGGCACATTGTTTTTGCCAAAGGGTATGACTATACATTTTTTGGCATTTAGCTTTCGACCATGGTGCTGGCACCAGTTATCTGTCTCTGTGAGACCTTTTTGAAGGATGTTTGTGTCAGCTGGAGAGTTGATTATGGCACCCAGTTTGCAGTCGTCTGTGAACTTGGTGAGCCATAGTCCTCCCACGTTTGCCTGTACATCGGAAAAGTATATACCGAACAAGAGTGGTCCCAGGACAGTACCCTGTGGGACGCCACTTGTGACTGGTTTCGAGTCTGACATGGCTCCAGCAACTCTCACTCTGTGGGTTCTGTCTCTGAGCCAGTTTGCGACCCATCTTGTGACATAGGGGTTTATATTTAAACTGGATAGCTTATCTATGATGCCTGAGTGGGGTATTGTGTCAAATGCCTTTGCAAGGTCCAGATAGGCTGTGTGGACTACCTTCCCTTCATCTATGGCTTTGGTGACTGTTTCAAAGAAGTCAACCAGGTTCAAAAGGCAGGATATGCCCTTGACATAGCCGTACTGGGTAGGATCCAGTGTCTGTAGGTCCCCAATGTCTTTGTTTATGAGCTCCATGATGATCCTCTCCATAGCCTTGCAGACTAAGCTAGTCAGGCTTATGGGGCAATAGTTTCCAGGGTCCGTAGAGGCTCCAACTTTGTGGAGTGGGACCACTGTTGCTGTATGCCATTCTGTGGGCACATATCCTGTAGTGAGGCTGAGATTGTATAGCTGTTTAATTTGAGGGATTAGTTCCTCTTGGAGTTCATGTAGGACGCAACCTGGGACACCATCTGGTCCCATGGAAGCAGTGTTTTTTGCTTTGGAGAGGGCAGCCTTCACCTGAGCATCAGAGAAGTTTGGGAGGCAGCCCTCTGCTGGGATAGATACTTGCTCTTTTGGGGGGGGGTGGAGAAGTTTGCACTGAACTTGTCTGCCAGGATATTGGCGATGTCTGTGGGTTCAGTGTATTTTTTGTCATTTAGAATCAACTCAGAACAAGTCTGGGAGTTGCATCCCAGGTTTCTAACATAACTGAAAAAAGCCTTATGATTGTCTTTGGTGTCCTGTGCAATTTTTCTCTCGAAGCTGGCCTTGGAGGATTTTATGAGGGATCGTAATTTTTTGCTGGTTCTGATCAGAGATGCCTTCCCTATTAGGGATTTTGCTCTATCATGTAGTAGCTTCCTCCTTCTGTTGTACAGTTTATTTATGGCAGGGGTCCACCAGACTGGACGCCTGCCTTTGGATGACTGGGGCTTGGTTTTGTTTGAGATAGCATGATCCATGCATTCCTGGAGATGTCCGTAGAATGCGTTTATATAGGATTCTGCAGTTTGGGCTGTAGTTTCCACTGGCCCTGGGGCCCTGAAGGATTCCACTTCAGTTTTGAGAAGTGAGAAGTTTGCTTTTGAGAAGTTTTTCACTGTGGTTTTCTGGGCTGGGGGTGGGGTCGGGATGTGGACATCCAGTGAGATTAATTTATGATCTGATCTTACCAATGAGGGATATACTTCTGGTGTGGAGCATAGAGTCCCCATGTTGGTAATGATCAGGTCTAGTATGTTGTCCCCTCTTGTGGGAGAGGTGACTAGTTGTTCCATAGCATTTGAGTTTATAATTTCCAGGAACCTTTTGGCTAAGGTGCTGGGGCTTGAGTAGTGCTCCCAGTCAATGTTTGGGTAGTTGAAGTCACCCAATATAATGGTGTTCGGAGAGATCTTCATGTTCTCCAATGTTTTCAGGAAAGCCGAGTGGGATTCCTGACTTTGAGAGGGTGGTCTGTAGGATGCTATAAACTGAAAAGCTGTCTTGCCCACTGTTAGTTGCACATGGATGGTCTCTGATACTTCGTGCAATGCCACTAACCTGGAGGTGTGGATATCCTTGATAAATATGGAAACTCCCCCTCCTTTTGTGGTTCGGTCCGTGTTTTGGGGCCGAAAAGCATGATATGAGGTATAGCCTGGTAGTGCTGGGGTGCTCTCTGGAGCCTTGAACCAGGTTTCTGTCACTGCACAGATATCGATGTTCTCCATACTGGGGAGAGCTTCGAGTGCATGCATCTTGAGGTTAGACTTCTGGCGTTTAGCAGCATTACCCTTAGTTTCTTGTTCTTTCTGCTGTCTATGGGGGTGGGTTTGACTTTTGAGCCTTGCCTAAAAAAGGCACGATGGGGGTGGCAAGAGCCTTTGCCAATATCCGAAAGCCCAGTGGTGACAGGTGCAAGCCATCCCTTAGCGAAGCAACGTGGCTTGTCGAGCATGTCATCCCAGGCTGACAGACACTGGATCCCCTTTGAATGACACCAACATTTTAGCCAATTGTTAAAATCGATCATTTTGTCTTTGTACTGTGGCATCAATCTAGGTGAGGATAAGATGCTGCTCAAGGTCAGGGTCATACCAGCCTGGGCTACATGATCAGAGAGCTCCTCTATGTCTCTTTTCATGTAGTCTAGGGAGGTATGTCTTAGGTCATTCACACCAGCATGTACAATGACTGAGTCATATTTGTATTTGCTTTGGAGTGACCTGAGTGCTTGCATTATGTGGCGGATCCTAGCACTCGACAGGCAGCTCACCATGACCTTCTCTTTATTCAGCCTGGTGAGTGGGACATCAGTGTGTCTGACATTAAAATCACCTATTACAAGAGTATCAGGTGTGTTATTCAGCCTTAAGGGCTGTGGCTGCTTGGCACACTGACTTTGTGGGCTATGTATTGTGCGTGTTTTGTTTTCAGGTAGCGTTTGCTTGGATGTCTGCTTTGGAGGTCTCTGTTGCTTAGGTAGATTTTTATTTAGAGCCCCCGAGTATGTTTTTATGTGTTATGTGTTTGGTTCGCTGATGTGGTGGGACTATGTGATACTGGAATTGTGTTGTGTGAGGTTACCTTCTCCTCCTGACTGGTTACACCAGTTTTGAGATGAGAGAGCTCAGCCTCCAGTTTGGCTAAATAGTTGCATCTCTCAGATATATTTGAATCTGTTTGGAGGAGGAGAGGGTTGTCCATGTACATGAGACAGTTGTAACATTGCCTCAAAATTCCCAGATTCACCAGCTGGACTGGAGAGGAAACCATTGACTGACCTTTGGACATGCTAGAGTAATACAGGGAAACTGAATTTAAGACGGACCAATAGGGGACAGGGTAATCGTAGAGAGTATAAGAGTAAGTAGGGCTTATGGTTTAATAGTGCTAACTTGTAGGATTACTTAATTGGACCAGTGAAGGACCTTAGAATGAGAATATGGTGTTTAAATTGAGAGATAGAGCAGTTCTAAGGGAAAAAGTGAAGAGCAGACTTTGTGGAGCCAGGAATAGTTTAAACCCAATTATGCGGCGCTGAACCACGCAAAAGAGGGTTTTAAGAGAGGAAGATGAAGGAGTTTTGGAATTGACCCAAAATGGCCAATAGGGGCAGGCAGGCTGCTCAATGTTTTTCACTGCCACTGATCAACAGAGAGACTTCCCTTTAGCCCAAGCAAAAAATGGCCTCACATAAACTTACAAACAGTTCAAGAACAGCAAGCCTGTAACTGAACTTTTTTAAATCTCAGAAAAGTGGGAAGAAAGCAAGATTTTTTTTTGTTTTTTTGTTTTTTTTTTCAGAGATAGCAGAGGTTCACAAGTATTAACAAGTTATAACAGTGCAGTAAATGACCCCACACAAGAGTGCTAGGCCAAAGACATATAAAATGCAAGTTTTGAGAAAAAAACCATTTTAAAAATAAGTGCAAACAGGAAATTCAGTAAACAGCTTTAGGTTGTGCTCTAAATACAGTTACTAATGCAGAAATCAAGTTTAACAAGCCAGAAAATGCTCAAAATAGGCAGCTATGCAGAAAAACTTAGCAAATAAACAGAGGAAAAATACTTAAAATCTCAAAAGTGGCTCCTTTCTTCTCTCAGCGTTTTCTCCTCTTGGTGGGTGCTTCGCCAACAGCCAACAAGCCTGAAAAGACGCCCAAACCATGAGGCAACCAGGTTTTAAGAGAGGAAGATGAAGGAGTTTTGGAATTGACCCAAAATGGCCAATAAAACTACAGTTCCAAGTCAGTAACCACTCCAACAGGGGCAGGCAGGCTGCTCAATGTTTTTCACTGCCACTGATCAACAGAGAGACTTCCCTTTAGCCCAAGCAAAAAATGGCCTCACAGAAACTTACAAACAGTTCAAGAACAGCAAGCCTGTAACTGAACTTTTTTAAATCTCAGAAAAGTGGGATAAAAGCAAGATTTGTTTTTTGTTTTTTTGTTTTTTTCAGAGATAGCAGAGTTTCACAAGTATTAACAAGTTATAACAGTGCAGTAAATGACCCCACACAAGAGTGCTAGGCCAAAGACAGATAAAATGCAAGTTTTGAGAAAAAAACGATTTAAAAATAAGTGCAAACAGGAAATTCAGTAAACAGCTTTAGGTTGTGCTCTAAATACAGTTACTAATGCAGAAATCAAGTTTAACAAGCCAGAAAATGCTCAAAATAGGCAGCTATGCTATGTCCATCATACATATGCAAGGACATTTTTAAATCATTATCATAATTATCCTGCTTAAACAATTACATGCACATTCAACTGTGTTTCATAAATAAATAATTTATGAGCTATGCTACTTAGAAAAATATATCTATCAAAGCATTAATGAGACATTTCTTGCAATAAGCATAATTATGATAGCCATTTGAATGTAGTGCTCCCTTCCTAATCAGAGTGTTGTTAGAAATTGTATTCTGACACTCTTTGTAAAAAAAAAAATATATATATATATATATATATATATATATATATATATATATATATATATATATAAGTGTCATTGGGATTTGAACCCTGGATCACCTGTTTGGTAATTTTAGACACTGCACTGATAGGCTGTTCCACAGAGAAGTCTAGGCTAACACAGATGGCCTCCACTAAGTATTGTCCAGAGTGCTGACAGCTGTGCATCACCACTAAGCCTGCTTTGCTCTACAGAAGTCTATCAAAATAACATTTTTCACTGTTTTCTTTAGCAAGTAAGCTGACTGTGTGCCACTCAGTAGTGATCAAATACATAAGGCAAGAAACAGTAATAAAAAATATAAATTTATGATGACAGCGATACTTTAATATGTGTTAAGCGGCCAAAGTGTCTGTATTTACAGCTTCTGCCACAGAAACATGTAAACAGCAAGTGCACATCACTCACTCCTTAGTAGTACTGCATAGCAGTTACAAAACTGTTTGTGCTAATGTAGATTACAGTAATGAAACTGTTCAGTTTCCTTCAACTTTGTGCCCTGTTTACACTCTGCTAAACAATGTTAACATTATTCAGGTAAAAGAACATATATTCACCACAAAAGTATCACCTTACTGTTATTCAGACTGCTGTAGCAAAGTGCACCTGTGCAAATGTGAAATGCAATTTCTGATGACAAGACCTGTTATTTTCCTTAGTTACATTTCTCAGTTTGTACTTTGGCCAGTGGATTCCCATTCACAGCCTCAAAATACAGCCAGTCAACAATGTCCACTGCCAAAATGTGCACAATTTCAGAACACACACACACACACACACACACACACACACACACACACACACAAATAATAAACCATTGTCTTTAGTAACACATATAGGGTAATAAATATGACAAGGCAGTGGGATTATGAAGTTTCCTAGGCATGTGTGTGGTACAGCATAATCATATGCTCAGAAAATATGCATTAACTCTATCAGACACCACACTATCTAGAACTGAACCATCAGCCCAGTGCAATAGCAACACACATTTAGTTGCTATCAAGGTGCTTTCATCTTTTTATTCTAAATCTACTTTGCATGATATAAAAACTTCATAGAGAACAGTCACTTTATTATGGCTTGTTGCTGTAGTCAGAGTAATCATTAACACTTGTAAGCCATTAGCAGCTAACAATTGTTATTGTTCCTCCCTGTAGTTCTAGGGCATGTGCATGCAATCGTGCAGCTTGCCTACACCATGTTTACATCCCCTACACCATCTAATTTTTTTTTTGCCATTCAGGAATGCAAATGATTTCACACCTCGTTTGCATCTTCACAGGGCTCAGTGGGCTGTAGCTATACTATTGAAAGGTAATGGTGCAGCTATGGAAGTAGAAGGAGGGGATTCTGATTGGCTACTGACAGAGCATTGTTGCTAGTTACTTGGAGGTTATTATTCTGCAAGTTACTGCATTATTCCATAAGTTATGTTTGCCCTCAACACAAACTGCTTAAATCTTCATACTTTGAATGTATTTCAATATGCAAAAAATGGTGATGTATACAGTTTTAAAATTTCACTGCTGCTATAATGTACATATGGTAGTTCTTACTGCTTGCCCCACCCTGTGATAATTATGAGGAGTGTGCCATTAACTTTGTTCATTTCTGTTTGACTTATGGTTGCATATATGTTTGATGCAGACAGTTGATAGACACAAGGCTTGATAGTATGCAAGTAGTTTATCATTTTACACATTTAGTCTTCTTCTACAGGTTCCACACTCACCTTGACATTAATACATTTAGGAATTATGTGCTTTGAGGCTGTCTCTTTCTGATGCTTTTTGTCCACAGACATTACGTGGGTAAGTAACTTCTGTGCACATTGGATGGCATCACTTTTATTATTTGCATGTGCTTAGGTTGTTATGTGTATTCCTTCACTGGTGAGTGCATATGGTATCATCTGCCTCTTATCTGTTGGGTATGTATGCTAACCTTTGAGTCCTAGATGTTCATGTGTGTGTTATTCTTTGCCTCTTAGCCAGGGCAAGGGAATATTTTGCATGCCTATGTCTGCCAGCTACCTCTGCAGCTGGAGGTTCCCCATCAAATTCCTCATCTGTATATTTAGGGAGTGCTGGCCTTGCCTGTGGTCCAAGAATGTGTGGTCTTGGCTCTCACTGTCCCTGTTGTAGCTGTTTCCTCAAGATAATATTGTATAACTTGGCACAGACTGTGATTATTTCTGCACAGGTGCCTAGGTTGTAGTCCAGGGCACCCCTTGAAATGTATAACAGTGGAAATGTGATGTTAGCATGCCAAACACATGCTCTATGGTGTTTGTAGCTTGGGCATATTCACTGTATCCTTCTTTTGTTGGTGTATGTGCATTTCTAATAGGTCATATGATCCACAGTTC
This sequence comes from Protopterus annectens, assembly GCF_019279795.1. Lineage (NCBI taxonomy): Eukaryota > Metazoa > Chordata > Ceratodontiformes > Protopteridae > Protopterus > Protopterus annectens. Next base: position 1,057,406,365 of record NC_056731.1, on the reverse strand, counting down.
CAGTGCATGACCTGCATCATCCAGCAGATGGTCTTGTGGAACATCACCCCCTAGCAAACCTTGTGTAAATCCATGAGGTATGCCATATGTGCGAGTCATGACTGCCTTCAGAGACATTGAGGATGATCCCTTGGGCATTACAGACAACCTGGCAGTTGACTGAGTGGAACCCCTTCCTGTTGATGTTCTTCCCTGTTCACCAGGTGGGGCTTTTATTTCTATGGTGAGTGCAATCTATGGCCCTCAATTCTTCACAAAATTGTGCTACACCATAGAATTCCTGCATTGTTCCTGCTCTCTACTCTGATGTACATGGGAAATGGATGGACTCCATTTCATGTTGTAGCATTCTATTTAGATACTGGTGAAATATTCTTGAAACTGAGGCTTGTGACACCCATAATATATTCTCTGTGGGTCTGTGGAATGTACCAGTAGCTAATATCTTTAATGCTACACATACCTTGTTTCGAATGGTATAATTTCTCCTCAATTTCCCCTGGGTCTAAGGTGAGGATAACAGAGGTTGAAGATTCCCTGTAGTGTTTCCCTATCAACTCTATATCACTCTACTATTTCAGTATCATGCAGTCCATGATATGTTAAGTGGGGACTGAATACCCTTATTCTCCTTGGATGAGGTCTATCAGCAGCATCAACTGCATTGATTTGAGTCTGTTTCACATACACATGCAAGAGAGCAGTATCAGCCTCTAGCATTGTTTTTTTTTTTTCTAAATGTGATGGCTGCTGCATGCCAGTAGGTTTTGGTATTCATAGGTTCATAGATTCATAGATTGGTACTAGGCTATCGGCCCTAGGGCCTATACAAGCCTAGCTATAACAATTCCCTGGATATTTCTTCCCACAATATTTACTTCCCTGGACCCCTGTCTAGCAGGGCGACTGACGTGATCCCCGGGGTAAATTTCCTCTCTCCCATCCAATCATCAAGGTTCCTTTGGAAGAGGGCCAAGGAGGCACTCTGCTTGACATGTATGGGCAGTGTATTCCAGAGTATGGGGAGTCTCTGGGTCAGGAACCTATCCCTCCAGCATGTTTTGTTCATTGTGATGAGAAGGTTTAGATCCCTGGAGCATGTGGCTCTGAGGTATTGGAATTTCTTTAAGTGGAGCATGTCCAACAGCTCAGGGTTTGACATGGCCTTGTATGTTAAACAGATATCGCGTCTGAGTAGACAATATGCCTCAGAGTATAGATGGAGGTTTTTTAGATGGTCATCATAGAGCATCTGCTTTAGGCCTGTGATTCTTTTAGTGAGGTATTTCTGTGACTTTTCCAGCTGTTGCAGATGTCTTGTGAGGTACATACAAAACGGGGTGTTGTACTTTATAATGGGTCTAATGAGGGATGAATACAGTTGGACAATGACCTCCTTTTTACTGGAAGAAAAGTCCTTAGTGATGAAGTGTGCCACATAGCATGATTTCCTGATTGTTGTGGCAAGGTGGTTATCGAAGGTGAGACCACTGGCCACCTGTGTCCCTAAGTCTCTCATCACACTTTCGGTGTTTAGTGTACTGCCACCTATGTGGTAATTCATGGGTACATGTTTTTTTTCCCAAAGGCGATTATACATTATTTTGCATTAAGCTTGAGCCCATGGATCTGGCACCAAGCATCTGTTTCTGTAAGGCCCTTTTGTAGAATATCCACATAATTTGGGGATTTAATAATGGCTCCCAGTTTGCAGTCATCTGCAAACTTTGTTAGTCAGAGTTCCTTAGTGTTGGCCTGTACTTCAGAGAAGTAGATGCCAAACAAGAGCGGTCCCCGGACTGAACCTTGAGGTACTTCACTTGTTTCTTGTCTGGTGCTGGATTTGAAGTCGGCTACTTTTACAGTCTGGGTTCTGTCAGTAAGCCAGTTGGCAACCCATTGAGTGATGGGGGGGGGGGGGGGTTATGCCCAGCTTAGTAAGTTTATCTGTGATTCCAGAGTGGGGGATGGTGTCGAAGGGCTTGGTGAGGTCCAGATAGGCTGTGTGGACCGCCTTACCCTCGTCCACAGCTCTGGAGACTGATTTGAAGAAGTCAATCAGGTTCAGGAGACAAGATCAGCCCTTCACAAACCCAAATTTGGTGGGGTCCAGTGTTTGAAGGTTGCCAAAGTCTTTGTTTATAAGTTCCATGATAATGTGTTCCATGCCCTTGCAGATCAGGCTCGTCAGACTGATGGGAAGGTAGTTCCCAGAATCCAAGGTGGATCCCCCCTTGTGGAGTGGGATAACTGTAGCTGTGCGCCACTCCATGGCACAAAGCCTGAAGTGAGGCTATGATATAAACATGACACTTAGGTTAGGTGCCAGTTCATTTTGTAGTTAATGGCAAAGGGCTACACCATCTCTACACACTTACTTTATAGTTTCCTGAATGGCTCCACCATATTGGATTGGCTCATTAGCATGTAATTCAACTGCTAATATTTTAATAAGCATACTGTGCTGTTCACCTTTGGTGACTGTCCACAATGTGTAGAGCAATTTAATGAATACAAAATGGTGCACTTTCATGTGTGTGTCATGCAGTGACTGGCACAAGAAAGCATCACACAAATTAGCCATTCATGAATCTGGACTATTATCTTTTTGGTATTTAATATGCTTTATTATTTTTGTTAACATTTATCTTTTTCTCTCTTAAAGAAAAAAAATGTTTTCCAGCTTTTACTTGGAGATTTGTGAATTAAACCACTGGTGCTTGATAGCACAGAAAGTAGCCATTCATAAATCCAGGCTATTAGCTTTCTGGTACTAAATATGTGTTATTATTTTGTTAACAATTCTCTCTCTCTCTCTCTATTCCCCCCCTCTTAAAGGCAAATTTGTTTTTCCAGCATTTACTTGGTGATTTGTGAGTTCAACGTTTGGTGCTACTTAGGGATTTAAAACTCGCATCTGCTGAGCTGTACCATCATTCAATTTACTGTCATAAGCACGACCTGTGGAAAAACCTTGCAATCTCTTTAATCCCAGATCTGTGTGAAACCTTTCATCTAGCAATGTACTTGCTAGTTTATTAGATTACTCTTTTTTTGTACTGTGGTAATTTTTACATCAGACACCGGACTAACTTCAGTTCCACCACTTCACCCTTCATGAGAGGATAGAAAGGCTACACCTGTTGTTCTGAGTCTGGATTGCTTCAGTTTATTTCGTGTTAACTTTAATTGGTCTGTGTGCTCTTGGAGTCATTGTAGATATCACTGTTCTTTTGTGATGAGATATGATACAACATGCATGACCTGAACTCTTGCTACTATACTTGACTTGAAAGACAGTCCAGCGTCACCTGGGAAGTGTTGTACTTAGAACGATAGATTTACAAAGTATTAAAAGACAGCCCTATGTCACTTGGAAAGTGCTGTGCTTAGCACAGTAGATTTACAAAGTATTATTATGCTTAGCACAATAGATTTACAAAAAGCATTAAAGACAGTCCCACATCACCTAGGAAGTGTTGTGCTAAGCACAACAGATTTACAAAGTATTAAAGACAGTCCTTCATCACATGGAAAGTGTTGTGCTTAGTACAACAGATTTACAAAATGTATTAAAGACAGTTCTACCAGGAAGTGTTGTGCTTAGCACAATATATTTAGAAAGTATTAAAGACAGCACCACATAACCTGGATAATGTACGTAGCACAGTATTTAACACAGAACTAGAGTATGTACCACAGTAGCAGTTATTTGCTTTGCTAACTGCCTTAATCCTTTAAAACAATCACTATATTCACAAGATCATATTCCCTGGGCAAATTCACTCTACTGCTCACATGCACTCAGCTGTGCTCAGTTGCTTATGCTAGCAATTTGCATCACTATCAATTAGCTAACAAAGTTGAATTTAGCTATGTTGCAACTGCTGTACCCACCTATGTGATTTTTAACAGCGGTGTTTGTTTTAGCACTATGTTATACTGTAAATTTTCTATGGTAGTATGTACTGCCTCATTTATCTAGTTCTTTACATTTTACCAGTATTTAAACATTCTTTGTGCACATATTTGCTGCTTTACTGATACTTTTCTTCACTGTCTTAAATCCTGCGGTACCAGAGTCTGCTGTTAATGTCTTTTTCTTCAGTATATCAAGTCTGATGGGTCCCCTACATGTTCTCAGACACTCCACTTGTTCCATGGAAATGATAGCTAGGCATCCCCAGGCTAGTACAGCATCTATTCCTTCTTGTCCAAATAGCACAGTCCATTCATTTGTTTCGTAAATGTGAGAGTTGAGTACTAGGGAGTGAGCTAGATAATAGGCACTGTAAAGTAGCCAACCATCCTCCTAGAGGAGATCCCCTTCAACAAGATCTGTGAACTCTGCTACTTGTTGTGGAATGCCGAAAGCATTCATACGTATACACCCAACAGGTATGTGCATATAAACATTAGCAGTATGTGCTCATAGGCTGGCGCAACATGGATACAACGGCTCTATATCACATAGTCAAAGTTTAATCATTTCAAACACGGAATGTTCGAACCATCCTGTTCGAAGTTAAAAAACTTTGACTATGGGTATAAAACAAAAAAAAAGAAAAGAACACAAAATAATCTGTTGTAAGCAAGGGGTAAGCCTTCGCTTACGGAGATATCCATTGAAACGCTCAAACTTCTGCAAATTCAAACTTATGGTCTCGACCATATGAGGTTCGAACTTGCAGAAGTTAAACCATCTGATAGGAACCCACTACAACACCTGATGCTCCCTGATGGTGTCACCCATGTACTAAGTTTGATCCATCTCTCTCCTCTCTCTCTCTCTCTCTCTCTCCATCCAGGATGGGCGAACAGGCTGCAGCATGTCATCCACATCATCATCATCCAGCTCCATCCCACACTCGAGCTGCTAAATGAACTCAGGTCCTCTGAGATGTAGTCATGCCTTTATTATTCTAGGTCTACAGTGCTGGTTCCTACTGATTTTTTTATTTTATTTTATTTTTTTTATTTTTAGATTTGTTAACTGGGGGTGTCTGACTGGGCCAAAGGCCCTTTTTCAGCAGAGGCCCGGGGAGAAATGCTACACACAGAGAGACAATTGCAGATACATTTAGGTGTTTAAACAGCATAAACAATACATATAATTTTAAAATAGACATATTTTTACAGTGGTATGTAGACAGCACAGTACAAGGGATTCAAAAAGCATTCATTAATAATAAGAAAAATGAATAAATTACCAGGTTTTCAGTTGGTGATTTGAAACACAATACAATAAGAACATGGTGCATCAGATTGTTTTAGCAGTAGTATTAAGACAGCCCAATAAAGGAAAATAAAACTTCATTAGTAATATAAATCAATACATAGTTTCATGGTAATCATTTGTAATTAGAACAGCGGTAGTGATAGTTAATGTCTTGGTTTGAAAGTAGTAAATATTTAAATTAATGGGGTTAGTATACGTGAGTGACAATCAGGATTTAGTAAAGTAAGATGGGCGTAGCAATTGCGTCTGATGATGTCTTGATTACTTTGTTGTGGAATCTGTGAATATTGTACCAGATATCACTTGTAGTATTTTGTTTACTTTATTAATCATTTGTTGTATGATTAGAATTTTTTTCTATGCATCTTAGAATATTACATTGCTGCACATATGTTTGCTGTTCAGGTGCTCTTATAAGTTCATATGTTCACAGGATGTTACTAGGCTATTGACCCAAGGGTCTTTACAAGCATAGCTGTTAAATCCCAATATAATACTAGATGAGAGATATCTTCTATGCCCAAGATTTTTCTATATAGGACGACCCATGTCTAGGAGAGACACAGGGGGTGATCTTTGGTCAAAATTTACAGTTTCCCATCCAGTCATCCAGGTTCTGCTTAAACAGGGTCATGGAGGTACTCCGCTTGATGTGGATTGGGATCCTATTCCAGAGGAGTGGCGACCTCTGAGTGATGTATCTGTCTCTCCAGCATGTCCTATTTATGTCACAAGCAATACTGAAGTCCCGGGAATGGGTGACACTAGTCCTGTTTGACTTACAGAGGTTAGCATTTCTTTTAGATTTGGGTCAGAGATAGCCCTGTAAGGCAGACATAAGTTGCCTCTGAGTAGTCTATACACTACTGAGTAAAGTGACAGTGACTTTGGTCTGTCAGTATAAGAGATGTGCTAGAGACCATGAATTTTCTTAGAAATAGCTGAGGTCTCTCAATTTGCAGCAGGTGTCTAGCACGGTACTTACCAAAGGGAACGTTATATTTAATAATAGGCCTAATGTGAGATGAGTACAGGGGAGTTACAATGTCTTTTTCTCTTGAGACTATGCTTTAGCTAATTATATTATATTATATTATATTATATTATATTATATTATATTATATTATATTATAGTACATTGAATATCTCTTGGATTATTATGGTGTGGCACCCATGGCTGTTGTTCAATTATTCCTTCTAATATTATACAGTATTCGGTTGCAGTGAGTCATGCTGTTTTGAGGTGTATTAAACATTATTGCATGCCGCTGCATCCTACTGTACTGTAGTTTATGGCCTGTATTGTATCTAATTGTCTGCACTGCATTTAATACTTTTTACCATAATCTGTTACTGACACCTTGATTACTGTGTTGTGGTATATGTGCACATTGGACCAAGCATAACATTTTGTCTATTGTACTAATAACCTTTTGTAATCTTGGAATTATTTGCTATCTACAGCTCTTGCAGTACTGTGCTTTGGCATCTAAGCCATGCACTAATAATTTGGGCGTACTTTGAACACTGCTTTGAATATGTTACTGTATTTGAATATGCTACTGTTAAATGTTACTGTATTGAACATATCTTGCATTATTGTGATGTGGCATTAATACCTACTGTACTGTTGTCATGTATTGAGATCAGCTATATTACACTGTATCATATTGTAGTTAAGTATACTGTCTTATACCATTTCACTCTCCTTTGTACAGTTTTCTCTGTTTCTTTAAATCTCATACACCTCTTTTATAGATGGGCCAAAGGTCAACAAACTTCCATAACATGACAAACCATATGCCACCAGGCATTTCTAGATCAACCATGGGTCTTCAAGTCTGCTCCTGCTTCACCGATTGCCAGTCTTCTAACATTAGGCCTCCAGAAGCAGTGTACAAACTGCCTTATGCTTACTGACATGTGTTTGCTATTACAGCAAAAGGAGTTCACTTGTGAGAAGTGTAAATGCTTATTACAACTCAATGTAAAGCTCTCACACAAACTGGTTGCTACTAACCATATTAATACTGCACCCACACCCCACAAGACATATGCAAAACCATCTTGTGCTGAGATGCTAAAGAATCTCTTACAAAACCGCAAGGACTTCTTAGGCACAGCATTTTAAATCTTTGCACTCCAGCCAAACAATATTTAGATTGTTCTAGCAACCACACAAAGGAGTAATCATAGTGTTTGGGCAGGCCCTCGGGCTAAAAGAACATTTCATTTGCCATGGCCTGTTATAGGTCACTGCATAGTCTGGCATACCAATGCACCTTTCACAAGGCTGAGCAAAGGCAGAGTAATAGATTACTGCATTTCAGATACTGGAATTCAGTATATCACTAAGTACTTAAGTCCCTTCACCCCATGTATGAATAAGAAAGGGTCATTATTCATATGGGTAGAAATGAGTTGCAATGCACCCCTTAGACTATGTGATGAGTGACACAGTGAAGCTCTACAAGTATGTGTCTAACGCTAGAAATAAACTAGTCCTGAATGAGTATTACCATCATTGAGAACAATGCTGCAATATAAGCAACAGATGATTCACTTTAAGAATTGGTTTAGTTATTTTTGTCATTCTGAGGTGGTTCAATATGCATCAGCCTGGAGTGAGGGGGAAGACAGTCCTTTCTGTTTCACCAAAAATGGCTTTTTCCTATGTCTCAGGTGATTTTATATACTGCATTTTCTACCAATACAATGATTTTCTTTTCCAGGAAATATCAATCTACTGACCTAATCAATCTAAATTAAAATCTGGCAAATATAATTGGCTACTTAGTACTTGGAAACTAAACAAGAAAATACCCTCACTCAAAACCTTCATGTCTCTATACAACATGAATATTTGTGGTGTCAGTGAAACCTTGTCCCAGTGCAATGGCAGCATTTGCTCCTTACCAGGATTTATTGCTTGCCACTTGCTTCAACCTGCAAGTTCATATAGCAATAAAGCCAGTGGTGGCATGTCTTGCTTTAACCAAAATGGTATAATCTCTAGACTAAATGAGTTGACTCTGACTTAGAACTTCTATGCATCATAAAATCTGTAAATACAACATAATATCACATCCTGGCTAATTGCAGAATCCTGTCCATGATACCTGCAGATCACTAGGCATATCTCAGTACTATCCATTCATTCAAACACCATAATTTTTGGGGACATTACCTGCCTCTCATTTAACTGATATATCTATACCTCAAGAAACAAATATGCACAATGATTCCTTGGCTTTAACAATACAAACTCCATTAATCAAATAGTACTCTCCTACACTAGGGACATTACCATAGTTGATCTTGTCTTTGCTAAAACAGCCCCTGTCTGCAAGCTATCCATTATAGTCAAAATTTATACTCACTTCTCAACTCTTATATAAGGTCTCATACTTACATTCCTTTTTGTGAGAAGTACAATGACAGGTTTAAAAGCAAACCACTGTGGTGGAAATCAACCATAAACAAACTTCACAACAAAAAGAAAAAGCTCATAACAATATTGAAAGGAGCAAGAATCTTAGAATGCTAAAAAGCAAGCTCAAAAGGGTTTTAATACAGACCTGAGCAGTAAAATCAAATCCTAGAAGGCTGATTTTGAAATAAAAACTGCTACAACAACAAATGATAACCACAAGGCATTCTTTAACTATGAAGTCAGCATCATAAATAATATCAAGCTTATCACTAGTGACATCACTAACTCAAACCCTATGGGTATAGTTAACATTCTTGCAGAGAATTTCCACTGAAAATACACCTCCCTCTTACCTCCAAATTTTCAAAAAGTTGCATTGGAGCAAATACTAAATGTGCTCTCAGGACCTGAAGCACCAGTTCTATGGGTCAAAACCACATATTGGGCTGTTTCGTGATCAACATGAAATCCAGCCTTTTGGACCTCCTCCTTAAATATTCAGTCACAACCTCTGCTTTGATATGTACTAAAAGCCTTGAAAACAGCTGCAGTAATACCACTCCATAACTTAGACTCCTACCATGAACCATGATAACCATATACCTCTCAGCCTCAACTGCACCATTTGGAAGGTGATATAATGTATCATCATGGACCTCATCAACATGAACATGGATAACGTACAGACCATAAATCCAAAGCAATTTGGCTTTGCAAAAAAGTAGATTACGAATATTTGTAAAAAGGTAGATTATCCATATCTTGCTCTGACTTAGCTTATATTTTTGACATTATAACTCATTATGGAATCACTGACAAACCTATAAAACTCAATATTTATCCCTGTTTAACCCATTGTATTGCCAGATGGCTTACTGACTGATCCTTTTCAATTACAACTGGTTTGAACAATATACTCCAAGAGATATTTAATCACTGTTTTTCCCATGTGGTCTGTCATATCACCATTTCTATCTGACATTTACTTCTCTGATGTCAAACCAGACATTAAAGGCCTTTGACTGAAAAAGCTCACAGTCAACTGCAAGCTTTCAGCCATCAATGTCTCCCCTAAAAGAATTCACATCCTCTGAGATTATCTAAATTTTACAGCCTTCTAATGTCAAGATAATATTCTAATATTGAAGCTATAATAATAATAATAATAATAATAATAATAACATACAGTTTGAGAAACAATAATTCTCACACACCTATTCCATAAATGATACCACCCGTAAATGAATTAATATCATGACAGACCTTAGTATCTTCATGGAGAATGGATTCTCCTTTGACCACCATGAATCCAGTGTTGTTAGAAGACCTTCTAACTTGTACCAGTTAAAGTAAAAATAACCTAGCCTGAAAAAAAGTGGTTGGCCTCCAAAACATCTTGGGAAGGAACTCAATAAATTACCTTGAGTATGTAAAAGCCCTGTTTCTCTTCTCTGTCTTCTACAAACTACAACTTGGTGAATTATGCATGGGTTATAAAATTTTGAAAATGATATACTTGTAAATGCCCCACTCCTACTTCACAAGCTGCACATCTGAAAGAGTGTTAAAAACACAAATACAAGATCAAGGGAATAAATCTATATCACAATATAAGCTGCTCATTTGTTGGCAGCTACCCCCAAAAAATCAAATACAAACCAAGATAGCATTCAGTCCATGCAAAAGAAGCAGATGAGAGACAAGTATAATACCAAACATGTTTAATAAGCAATAAAACAAAGAGAAGCTAAGTGCTTTCATCCTCCCAAGGTCCTTCACAACATATAATTTTAGTAGAATCTAATTCAGCTTTAAACCCAACCTCTTGTGAAGTTATAAATCAAATTGTAATATAACCCACAATTTTAGGAAATGTGAAACACAGTTTGTGTACAAATATTAAACACTTTAACTACAGTGATGTCAATAATGATACTAGATATTTTGAATTATTAAGTAGAGGTTTCACTTTTGTCTCCAGCAACAGGATGGGCATGGTTGAAGTTATATTAGATTTGAAGAGGTAAATTAGGAAATTCAATTTTAGGATATTATATTAAGATCGATTTCAGAAGGATAAACCTTTCTACGAATTTGTTAGAAAAACAATTTTTAATCCTCCTTTGTACACTACTTTACTTCTGTTTGAAACGATCTGTGAAAATGATTTGCAAAAGCTTTTTCATCAACAATTTAATTGTGTATGCCCTAACATGTCCAAAGATGAGAGACAGTTAATGCAAGAATTGATCAGAAGTAGAGAAATGAGTATTATGAAACCTGACAAAGGGGCAGGTTTGGTACTTATGAACACTAATGACTACTCTATAAGAATACATGACATTCTCAGTAGTGGTGTACAATAAGGTAGTGTGTCTAAAAAGGAAATTAATATAGCTTACTATAAAATCGATTTGCAGGATTTATTAGATCGAGGTGATATAGATTTAAAATTATATAAGTTCTTACAAGTAGAATACCCTATAATACCAACTATATTCGGTATTTCAAAAATACATAAAAGTATTGAAAATCCACCCTTTCATCCAGTTGTGGGTGCTGGGGATTCTGAGACTCATTCACTAGCTATATTCATTGATAGAAAACTGAAGAAGTTCTTAAATAGATATCCTTATGTTATTAAGAGCTCTTGGGATTTTTTTTTTTGGGGGGGTGACATCAAACATGATTTCTTTAATGAACAGCGGTTCAGCGGAACAGGTGGAAGAACTTTTTATTGAATTCCCCATGACTTAGGCATATGCTAGTTTAGAGATGTTTTGTTCCTATGCAATTTTTTGAGGAACAATGAAATGGACATTTTGGGTGATTTTATAAAAATGGTGTTTTATAATAATTGTATGTATTTTGAAGGCAATTATTTTAAACAATTCTCTGGAAGGGCTATGGAGCAAATTGTGCCCTGCTATATGTCAATGTGATATTATGGTATTGGGAACATAATTTGTGTTAAGACTAAGTATATGTAACAAACATCAATATTCCTATGATTTTTAGATGACATTTTTATTATCTGGAAGGGTAATTTATTTGCAATTATACAATTTCATAATTTTTTAAACAGTACTACAGCATTTGTAAAGTTTACTTCTACATACTCTAGGGAATGTGTTAATTATTTGGATGTATTAATTACTAAGATTTTACACATCAAAAATTTATTTAAGTCTGTGTTTTATTAGAAACTGTCTTTTTCAAATAATTTTTACAGTTTTCCAGCAACCATCATTTAAATAAAAAGATGGGGCTACATAAAGGACAGATGGTTAGGATGGAAAGAGTTGGCAAAGAATACGAGCTTGTCAGGGAAACTCAGACACCTATTAAGATGTTTCTTAAGGAGGGTTATCCAAAAAATGTTGCCTGACATTAAAGAAGTATATAATAAAGAGAAACATGAGATGTCTACCCCTACTGGGGAATTAAATAAACGTTGTAAGTAAATCACAGAATGTGCACTCAAGTGAATGTTATGAATAGACCATGGTATTAAAATTTAGGGGAGAAAGTAATGCTATTAAGCAGCTTATATCCAACCACTGTAAGGTTATTGAACATGATAACACCAACAATAAAGTGCTAGGTCAGTCTCATTTTGTTTATAAAAGACATCCTAATCTTAAAGAGAAGTTGGAAGCAGGAAGTGGTAAGGAGGACCAGTAAAAGACTAACAGGAGAGTTAATGGTATGAAGAAATGTGATTTTTGTAAATAATGCAAATACATACATGAAGCACTAAAATTGAAGTTAAGGTACCATAATGATCCCTGGGATTGAATAAACTCCATGTAGGCTTTAATTAGAGCATATATGGAGTTTACATGTTTCCGAGACAGTGCGTGGTGCATGGCAGTAAGCAATGCATAATTAATGAGGCTATCAAAACCTTGGCAGTGAATGCAGACAGCAATTCTGTGTAAGGAAGAGCTACTACAGTGTGTCGATTTGTGAGTAATACAGCAATGATCACCAGGGAGTTTAAAAATAGCTGTCATTGTGTTAGTGCAGCACATCTGCAAAGAGGCCAACCTAATGAGAGGACAAATAACCAGTAGTAGATTCATATTTGGCATAGATGTCATATAGAAATGTGTTAGAATGGTTCCACTTTATGTTTGTCCTTTCGGCTTTTCCTGGTTAGGGGTCGCCACAGCAGAACTCCGGTCTCCTAATGATTGGCAGTAGATTTTTATGGTGCCGAATTGCCAGCCCGACGCCCAGCTTTCAGCGAAGGCACGCCCATTCACGCATGTCTTTCGGGAACCCACTCGACCGCGTGGCGGACATGCAGACTCCACACAGAAGGCACTCCAGCCAAGAATCGAACAGGAGAACCTCTTGCTGTGAGGCAACAACGCTACAGCTGTATAATGTCGAAATACTGAAATCTCAAATTTCAGTATCCCGAGACAATAAAGGCGAAATTTCAAAATAGCGAAAGTGCATAAGCACAAATGCGAATATCTCAAATCCACGCTTATGCATTTACGCTATGTTACATGAAGTGTTTGGCTGGGATGGTGTCCGGAATTTAAGGTGAGTGAGTGTATGTGAATGTTTTTGTAAGTTGTATGTGTGGGTTAGGGTAGGGAGGTGGAAGTATGAGTGTGAGTGTTTGATGTGTTGGCCTTTGTGTGTGTGTGTGTGTGTGTGTGTGTGTGTGTGTGTGTGTGTGTGTGTGTGTGTGTGTGTGTGTGTGTGTGTGTGTGTGTATGTGTGTGTGTGTGTGTGTGTGTGTGTGTGTGCGTGTGCGTGTGTGTGTGTGTGTGTGTGTGTGTGTGTGTGTGTGTGCACACGTGGGACTGTAGAATGTCTGGGTATGAGTTTGTTTTTTTTTCTGTTTGTGCTATCTCGGAGTTGGTATATATAAGTAGGGTGGGTGTGGGGGGCTTGCCCCCCCCTGCTTACATGTAGTGTAGGGTTGTATAGTTTATGTGGTGTGGGTAGAATGGTGTGTGTGTTGTGTGGTGTATGGTGTATGTATGCTTGTGATTGTGTGTTTCATGCCTTTGGCTTTCGGGATTGTGAGTCATTCGCCTTTATGGTTTTGAGATACTGAAATTCGAGATTTCAGTATTTCAAGATTATAAAGGGGATTCGTTAGAATGTAATACTCACAACCTCCTAGAGTGACAAATGTGGACAAAGCCATAATAAAGGGGGGATAAAGGGCCAGAAATAGGGATACGTTCTTAATATTGCACTAACAAAGTTTAGAAGTTGGTAGGATATATAGGTTATACTTTAGCATGAACTTTCTGAAGATCATGAAGGTTGAAACTCAAATGTCAGTCAGCAGTTCCTGATTACAGTCTGCAATGACCTGCCAATGATTTTCCAGAAAAAAAATGTTGTGAGGAAAAGATTATACATATGAGACAAAAACTAGACATTCTGCACAGATCAGGATAGTTGAGAGGCATACAGTCAAATGTATGGAATATTGAGTAACATCAGTCCAGAGATCATCCCAGTGATAGGTCAAGAAGCTACATATTTGTTAAGGAAAACATCTGGACATCTTGGGAATATCTGGTCGGTTCAAAGGTCTGAATGTGAAGTATAGGGTCCAATCACAGTACAGGACAGTGTAAGTGCAGAATATTGTGATATCCCATTCCTGGCATTCTGTACAAAAGCTTTGTTAATGATCTCTACCAGGACATGGGACTGCCATGTAAAATGATCACTCAGGGGAAGTATGTGACTGTCACACAAGGTGACATCACAATGGGGGGGGGGTCTGTGTGAGATAAGCATCCTTACATGAATAATGCAGAGGCCATCTATCAGGGTTCTAACATGCAGTTGGTGTAGGGTGCATATCTGGATACTGTTCAAAATTATATACCTGAAAATGAGTGTACTCTCAGCAGAGGTCTCCAACAAGGTGGCCACAGGTAAAAGATCATGGAAAACATTACAAGGACCAACCACAATCAAGGAAATATCAGAATAATACCACACTAATCCCATGCCTCTTATGCAACATATGTGATGTGCAGTGATAACTTATGTGCCTGCACATACACATTTGACAACTGTTATGAGGGTAACCACACACACTGTCCTGGTACTGTAATGTCTGCAGGAGGTGTTAGGAGGGACACTGCTATACCTGTATGTGACAGTATGGTAAATACATGCTTCTTGCTCTGTGTGCATGGCATATATCTATGGCACAATTCAAACTGTCACAAATCATATACATGCCATTAATGTTGTCAAACACCTATGTATGCAGTGCATACATAAGCTGAGCAGGTAGCACACAAGCCTCTGTTGTCACAACTCTCTAAGGCCAAAAATACTGCATCAATGAGCCCATACAATATCCTAGGATGCCATCTAAATAACATGAAATATGACCTATCAGGCCTTCTGGAATTGCTATTTAACTGCAGCCTCCAAACAAGCTTTGTGACACATGAATGGAGAGCAGCAACAGTCATCTGTCTCTACAAAGGTGGCTATATAGCCTAGGAAAGAATTCTGATGGAAATGATCAATAGTGATATAGTAAACTTCCAGACACTGGACCCAGCCCAGTTTGGTTTTGTCTAGGGCAGAACATGCCTATTCAACCAGGTGGACTTCTTTAAGAAGGTCACCAAAGTGATGGATGAGGGCAAAATGGTTCACACTGCCTACCTTCACCTGGTCAAGGTATTTGACACAATACCCCACTCAGGAATTGTTGACAAATTCAAAATGTTAGGTACAAACCTGTATATCACCCAGTGGATAGCCAACTGCCTCACAGGCAGGACACAGGAAGTTAGAATTAGGGAGTCCACCTCTACAAAGAGGTCAATCACAAGTGGAGTCTCTCAGGGATTTGTCCTTGGACCACTCCTTTTTGGCACTTAATTCTCTGAAGTCAAAGCCAATGTCAGTGGTTTCTAGCTGACTACATTTGCAGATGACTGCAAATTAGGAGCTGTCATTGAATCATGTATTGACACAAATATTCTCCAGGATGGGCTGACACAGAGAAACAGCTGGTGTCAGAGTCATGGACTAAAACTAAATGACAAGAAATGTAGGAAATCATCCACCTCTGATAAGTAACATATTGACAACACATGCTTTAGAGATGACCCAGTAGATATGGACACACATAGACAGTAATCTAGCCTTTGACCATCACATGTCTACAGTAGTGAGGAAATCATCCTATGTTGTGCAACTTATAAACAAAGGTATGGCATCTAGGTCCAACGAAATCATTGTTCTACTGTATTCAGCATTGATCAGACCTGTCATTGAGTACAATGCCCCCTTTGGCATGTACCTAACCAGACATATCCAACAATTGGGATGTCCACATTAGTTCCTCACTAAAAGTATACAGAGTGCAAATAAAATGTCTTATGCAGACTACCTTAATTCCCTATCCCTGTATTTTGTCTCCTACAGGCTTTTGATGGGAGATTTATGCTTGGTATGCAGGGCATTGTCAGACCACACTCTGATGGACCTCTTGCATATCTGCAAAACAAACAGCACCAGCATTACCGGTTCTAAAGACTTAAACCTTGCTTGCGATATAAATAAAACCTGCTGGAGAGACAATTATGTTTCGTAGAGACTACTCCATCTATGGAGCAGACTTCCCATATATGTAAAGAAGAGTTCCTCCCTAACCCAATTCAAGTGCAGCTTGGACAATTGGATGTGGAACAGGACATGCATCCCTGGTTTGCCACCTATGTCTGTAATGGACACTGGCAACCTGTAAATGATTCATCAGCCAGGCCCCTGCTCATAAATGTTTCATCTCCCAAGCCCCTGCTTACACGTATTAAGGGTATTAGAACTTGTTAGAGATTTGGGATGCATGGCTAGGCTTAAGAAGTGTATTCTGGTCATTAGCCTTGTAAACACCTATGAACCTATTGTTGTTCCACTCCATCAGACAGTCATGTATAGTCCCTAGAAAGAAGACCAAGGTATGGCCAAGAAGCTGTATGACAGCACACTGTGACAAAGGTGGTACACTTCAGTTACACATCACTGGAAGATGTGTTGGGAGATACATGGAAGAAGAGTGCATTGTACACGGTTACTGGTGTGATGAAGTCTGAGAACTATGAATTTATTATGGCCTTTTATGTGAATGTCCTTCACATACCCAGTACTTGTGTTACATTCAAAGGAGTAGGGAGCACTGTGACCACATGCTGGTAGATGTGCCACTTACCCTCTACCCCAAGACACAGGTCATATACTTATTGGTCTGATTATAGGATATAATGTCCACATTATTCTTGTGTGTTTGCCTGTTTCCTGTTTCAACAAATTCCTCCATGTGTCTCATCAAAGAAGCGATGTCATGGCTGTGGTAACAGTCTCTGGTATGTGTCTGTATTATACTAATATCACAGTTGAAGTCAATGATTCCATAAAGGATGTAGTCATTCAGGCAGCTGTTTGGACACAGCATGCGTATGTCATCTGTGATGTCTATCACTGAACTAATGGGCAGGAAAGGGCCTAGTAGACACCCCTGATCTACCGAACTGATCACTGGACCTGAGATATATGTCACGTGAACATACTGAGATGCCATGAATGTCATGCACTGGTCTACCTATTTGGTGATATAGATGTTTATGGCCACATATGACAGTGTTGATTGAATACCTCAGTGTGGATTTTTGTCAAATGCCTTCACCTGTTCAAAGTTCCACATGATGATGCTGTTGTCATCATGCATGCCCTTGATGACCTCTTTGAGGACATCTATCAGATGAAATGGACCTGATGTAGCAGTAACAACTCACACAGGTCTGTTGCACACACCTGGAATATTACTAGTGTACATGCATAGGAGGTCCATGATGACAGGTTGATCTACCTCACAGTCCAGAAGAGTCAGGATGTCTCTATACATGTATGCAATAGGTGCTGTCCCCCCAGCTCAGATGGATGCATGTTAATGTACATCATTGCCTGGGATCATAGGGTGTGAGGAATGTGTGTTGAACTGCGCATTCAACTGTATCAGGAAGGTGTATGTGCTGGGTCACTACACAGGTGATCTGTGATGTAGTCACAACACATTGATTCCATTTGATAGGCTTGGATGAAGCTAAGGCAGTGCATGCTGCCTATCATGATCTGGCCTAGGGTTTTGACACAATCACACATGCAAGTATCATTGAGAAAACCCCCAAGCTGGGGATTAAACTTTTCATCAGTAATGGGTAAACAATTGGCTCGTTGACAGTACACATAATGTGAAAGTTGGTGAATCAACCCGTACTAGTAAAGTTGCCACCATTGGCAAACCCAGGGATCTGTGCTTGGGCCTTCACTGTTTGAATTGTATTTCTCGACAGTCAGGCTAAA
Organism: Protopterus annectens; assembly: GCF_019279795.1. NCBI lineage: Eukaryota > Metazoa > Chordata > Ceratodontiformes > Protopteridae > Protopterus > Protopterus annectens. The sequence goes on along the minus strand of NC_056731.1, from coordinate 1,057,388,318 downwards.
GTGAATGGCCTTTACCTTATCAAGTTTGCTGATTCTTGCATATTGTGTGCAATCATTAAGTCTGCCAGTGGTGAAAACATAGTACAGGAGGTGCTAACACACACAACTGAATGGTGATCAAGACACATGATCAACAAATAAATGCAGAAATGTGTGTTTGTGAAGTTGTCTATTTGAAAAGTGGAGTTCCATATTAATCACAGCACTGAAAACAGTCCTGCTATGCAGAAGCCCAGTGATGCAAAGACTGGGAACACATTAAGATAGCAATCTGAATTTTGACCATCAGCTGTCCACACTGTTGTTGAAAGGCTATGTTGTACACATCCTAATTCATGCCATCATATTGATATCTTAGGAGTGAATGACAGCATTGTAGTCAAACCTTATTAAAGCATTAATAGACTATATTACTTTTTTTACACGTATTCATCACACACATGTAGCAGCTGGAGAGACCACATTCTCCACAAGATAACACAGGACCTACACACCATGCCATAATGTATGTGGATACATTGAAAGCCATGTCATTGTAAACTTTATTATATAGGATGATATGACTGCTGCCTGACCCTGCCCTGGTGGGAGTACTGCATACCCAAAAATACAGCAGAAGGGTAGTGTTATTGTAGCATTAAAAGTTAAATGTAGCTTGTTTGGTATTTTATAGAGTTGCATCACATTCAACATGCATATTCCAACTGTAAAAGCAAGTATGCATGCATTAGCCCATAGCACAAATCAAAAGTATGATATTAGACTTTAATAAGAGCTGGTAGGTTCAAATACCACACTTTCCAATATATGCAATAACTGCTTCCCTCATCCTTATCAATCTAGTGGCATGGGTCCTAACATTGCACTTTCTCACCATAACAGTTGTGGAAAAAACAGAACAAAACAGAATACCATTACAAATACCAGTCTTAACTCTATTCATCTTTTAAGCCTTACAAGACTTCTCTGTAGATGTTACTTATACATATGTGAGGTGTCTTCCATCCTAAATTCCACAATCCAAGCACTGAGGTTACTGCTGTTCCGCCAACATAGGTTACTAAAGTGGTGCCTACATTGGTCAGCAGTGCGGGGGATACTGGTGGCACTAGTCACAGCCTGAGCCAAGCTATGCCAAGCCTCTGACTTACACTGGGACTCAGAATAGTCAGGTTCCTTCACATAGTCGAACTTGTACAAGTTCAAACCCCATATGGTCAAGACCTTAAGTTCAAACTTGTACAAGTTTGAGCATTTAAATGGAAATTTCCGTCAGGGGAAGTTTTCATTCATTTTAATGTGGTGTGATCTCAGAGTTGGTATATTTAAGTAGCGGGGGTGCAGTGGGGTTTGCCCCCCTGCTTACAACAGTTTATTTGGTTTTTACTTCTATTTTTTTTTTTTTATCACTAGTCAAAGTTTTGTAACTTCGAACGGAATGGTTCGAACATTCCATGTTCGAAGTTTGACTATGTGATGTAAACCTGAATAGTCCCCCTGCAGCAACCTTGCAGTGTGGTGTTTCACTAGGTGTCCAACAAAAATCTTGGATTAAGAGCAATGGAGACTGATGGTTTCCCACCAAGTCCAGTTATCGCATTTACTGGCAGTGTGCACACTGTTTGAAAATGTTGCACACTGCTTACCATCACAAAAACACGGTGCTTCTGGGTGTGGGATGGTAAACGGTGCACACCAGTGACAAGCAATGCAATTTCAAGGTTATTTGAATGTACAGGCAGATGTGTATGTGTATTTGACAAATGTGAAGGTCATAGCAGTCCAGAGAGCAGAAATATCCTTACAGGACTATATTACACAGTATACCCTCAGTCATACATTTGATAATAAATGTGATAATACATACATAAATAAATAAATAAATGACTGACACAATATTAGTGTCTCAGCACTCATACTTCTAATTAATATCAGCTACACTATGTCAAGTGTTAGAAGTGAGAGTGATTATAATGAGAAGTGGAGCAACAGTAAAAGTGCATTTGAACCCAAGGCCATGTGTATGGCACTCCTACACTTAGACCTGATGCCACAAGAAGGGTGGTAAAATATGTGTTTATATTGCACTTCAGTGCTATAAACTGCAATGTCACAACAGTAAAACAAAGGTTGCACACCCTATACTAGAACCCATGATCATCTATACTCCAGCTCTACACTTATATCTACTGCCACAGAATTAGTTACATAGTATTGCCTATTTTACTATTCATTCTTAAGGTCTCACTGTTAACCGTCATGCAGTGGCGCTGACTAGGTTTGCAAGATGCCCAATAGTATTAATTGAATGCATCTGCTTTCTATTTTTGGCTGTCTGGATCTTGTCTGCTGCTGGTCTCTAGTTTGTGCACTTTTGTGCTTCATGCACACTAGATAAACACAGTCAAACCTGATATTCATTTTCCTCTGTTTCCCATGTTTGTGCTGGTTGGTGCAGCATGCAAACATGGGAAATGAAAGAAAAAGAGAGAAAAGTATTCAAACCCAGTACCATCTAACCCCCAAAAGGAAAGTATCAATGCATTAACATGTGATGCCACAGAGTCAGTCAAGCAGCAGGTGTGTTTCATAGACTCAGTAGTAACTGTCAGGCTTCAGCAATCCAGCTTTTGTTTGTGCACTGCTAAGCAGTGTGCAAACAGGTGAATCTTGCATGCATATACACTTTGCTAATTGTTGTGCAATGGAAATTTACATATTAAATATTACTGTTGTTTATTGTCCATTTCTTGTGTATGACATGACATTACATGTGGAAAAAATAAAAAATGAAGGCCCCATCTCACAGTATGTTACATATTTACAATACAGATATGTGTTGCTCCCCCCCAAGATCTGCAACCCTGGTGGCTCAGTACATTTTTCACACATATATCACCTATACCACAGAAAGTAATATCAAATATTGTGTCATATGCAATGCACATCAATCTGGTAACCTGCAGAACTACAACTATTGACCCATAAGCCCAACAAGCCTTATCTGCAAGGCTACTGAAGAGATCAGCATAGACCTTAACCACAGGGACATAGTTAACTTTCAACACACTTGAGTCAACCCATGTTGTGTTTGCCAAGGATAGATCTTGCCTATTGAACTTTTTGGACTTATTTGATACTGACACCAAAAACCTGGATGACAGATAATTGGACATATGGCCTATGCAACCTTCACTACTGGTTGGGTGAATGTAAAGTCACCTCTGGGTTGGCACCTATGTCCCTCAGAGACAGGCCCAGATGTTGCTGCTCACAAAATCACTCTGCTAACAATGGCCATCTAAATATGCTTAATAAAGGTACTTGTGTTTTTAGAAAGTTAGGCATATATTGCCTCATGTATAAGACAACCATGTACTCATAAAAATTACAAATACAACATGTGAGAGATGCAACTATACAATGCATCTAGAATAAATGCTCTTTCTCTCAGGTAACAACAAACCAGATATCAAAGAGGTTGTGGACAGATGCACTTCATCGCCTCAACAGGCCAAGTGCACAACACATAACCTACATATGCAAAGGTAGTCATTAGAAGCTTACCAAAAGAGCAGAGACCTCACAAATGCAAACCTTCTGTACACATTACAGTCACAAAGGAACCATTACACATAAAAACAAATGTATCAGTGTGTCAGATATTAAACCCTTAAGGAAAAACACCTGAAAACCAATGTCTTGGTCATAAGTGAATCCATAGTAAGACACACAGGTGTCCCACTCAGTAGGCTGTACAAGAAGAAAATCACAGTCAGCTGCCTGTCAGGTGCAAGGATCCGCAAAGTAATGCATGCACTCAAGTCTTAAAATGCTAAGCACAGTTACACATCTATCATACTCTATGTTAACGTTAATGACTTGAAACATACCTCACTGGACTATATGAAGAGAAATATGACTGAGATCTCAGATTATCTGTCCCAGACAGATATGTCTGTAGCCCTAAGCAACATTCGACCTTCAACCAGGATGATGCCTCAATGCAAACAAAAGAATTATTGACTTCAGCAATTGGCTTAGCTACTAATGTCACTCTAGGGGGATCCAGGATTCTCTGCTTGGGATGATATGGTCGACAGACCATGCTGCCTTGCAAGGGATGGTCTTCATCTGTCACTGCTTGCCTTTTGGTTACTGGCCAAGGTACTTGCCTTCCCCAGTGTCTTCTTTAGGCAATGTGATAAGAACAAAATTACCAACATAAAGATATCTTCAAAAGACAAACTCAAGGTTATGCTGCTTAATGCTAGGAGTGTAAATCAGAAACTACACTGAATGGAGGCACTACTAATTTGGGAAGATGTTGATGTTTCTGCAGTCACAGTGACATGGTTTAGGGCTGCAGAGCATACTCCAGCCATGAAAGGTTATAATGCCTTCCACATGTTCAGGTCTCAAAATGAATGTGAAAGTTACAAAGGAGGAGGTGTATCTGTCTTCGTGATAGAGTAATACACCTCAAGACTGATTAAGCAGTACGACTCCCTAGAGTTACTTCAAGTCCAACTAACTGTAGGATAGACCCCCTGCACATCACTATTAGTTACAGGTCCACCAACATGAACCATGATTACCATGCAGTGTCTTCCTGAATCTACTTGAGTCACTCATAATACAGCCAAACACCCTAGGCATGGGTGACTTTAACTATCCTTCCAGTGACTGCGATACATAAATGAGCTCAAACACACTTGCCCTAAAGTACCTGAACTTTGTAAACACAAATGCTATGGAACTGTTAGTTCGCAACCCCACAAGAGGATGGAATTTCCTTTAACTAGTACTCAGCAACATGTGAGATTGCTGCACCACCCCATGTGTGAGACCCACCCTGGTAAGGTCTGACTATAAATTAGTCAGGTTCAATGTAACAATAACATCTGACCCCCTCCCCCCCCGCCCCACACACCTCAGGATCCAAAACATTGAAAAGTTTCTCCAAAGCAAACTCTAGCCTCCTAAGTGATGGCATACAGACTTTCAAACCTCCTGCCACTACTTCCAGTAAAGACTCCTATATGTAGGTGTACACAAATGCCCTGTATAAACAGCTTTACAAGTGCATAGACTTAGCCGTACCAGAATGGATCAAAACTTGCTCACAAAAAAACAAGCTGCCCTGGTGGACAGCTAGCATAAATAGATTATACAACATGAAAAAGAAAGGGATGTCCAGGGATTAGGGAACAGTCTGAGCAGAAGAACACCCTCCATAGCTTGATGAAGTAAATGAGACATTTTGTAAAGTCCTGTAAAGCTAATGATGAAACAAAATTAGCATCCATAGCTAAGGATGATCACAAGGCATTCTTAAGCTATTAACATGGAAGGCCTAGCTCTGCACCAAATTCATAGGAGAAGGTACCAGTGATACTGAACCTGAGGAGATTGTCAACCTGTTAGCAGACAGGTTTGTCAAAAATTTCACACCCCTGACTCCATCAATCATACTCCATAGCATACCTTTCATTAGTTCTCTATCTATTATCTCCAAAGAACAGGTTATAACAACACTCGATAAGGCCAAAAACACAACCTCTGTGTGACCATATTACATCCCAGGCTGCTTACTAAATGGTGTAAAGCAAGAGTTAGTGAAACCACTAGGTACTTCCATCAACCACAATCTAAGTACTGGCTTTGTCCCGGCAGAGTGGAAAACAGCAATCATACTTCCCTTGCACAAAGGGGATCCCTCAACCAACTCCGGGAACTATAGACCCATAAGCCTGGCCAGCTTTGTCTGTAAGGCCATGGAGAGAATCATCTTGGACCTTATCAACAAGGGAATTGGTGATCTTCAAACTCTTGACCCAACCCAGTTTGTTTTCATTAAGGGCAGATCATGCCTGTTAAGCCTAGTGGAATTCTTCGAGTGTGTTACCAAAGCCCTGGATGAAGGCAAATCAGAGCATACTGCCTATCTTGGCTTGGCCAAGGGCTTTGACACAATCCCCACTCAGGCATCCATAAGAAACTTCACCAGCTGGGGATTAACTCATGCATCTTTAGATGGGTAGTCAACTGGCTCACCAGCAGAATGCATAATGTCATACTAGTGGATTCCACCTCTACCAGCAGACCTGTTACCAGTGATGTTCCACAAGGGTCTGTGCTGGGCCTCCTACTGTTTGTATTATATTTCTCAGAAACTCAGGTTATAACAGATGGCCTGTGGCTCACCACATTTGCTGACAACTGCAAACTGTTTGCAACCATTGAATCCCCAAACAATGTCAACATACTACAAAATGGGTATTCATACATAAAAAGATTGTTGCCAAAGATACAGACTTAAACTTAACCCAAAAAAATGCAATATTATTATTTTTGGCAAAGAAGCAGTACTTGCAAATTACACTGTTAATAATACTCATTCCACCAGTTTCAACACAATGGTAAGAGATTTAGGAATGCAGGTTGATAACAATATCAGCTTTCATCATCATGTGTCCACAGTGGCAAGGGAAGCCTTTTTTATTGCACACCTCATAAGTAAGAGCATAGCATCCAAGACTAAGGATATTATCAGTCCACTGTACTCCCTCCTTATCAGACCAGTAATAGAGTGTTATGCTCCCCTTGGCATGTGCCTCACCAGACACTTGCAGCAGCTGCTGAAAACTAAGAGGTTTCTCACAAAGAATATCCAGGGACTTCAACACATGACTTACATGAATAGACTGAAGGCCCTCTCACTGTACTCTTTATCATATAAACTGCTGAGATGCAACTTGTGATTGACCTACAGACCACTCTTGAACCCTGCTTTAATGGAAATGTTGCACCTCCGCAAATCAAATGGGGCAGGAGTCCTCAATAAAGGAACCTTAACCTAGCTGGTGAGATCAACAGGACATGCTGGAGAGACAGATATGTCTCCCAGACCTTGTTACTGCTATGAAACAAACAACAAATTCACAAGAAACTGAGCTCATCAATAACCCTATCTAAATGTAACTTTAATTGGATAGGAATTTGTAAAATGACCCTGGGGGTTTCACCTATGTCACTCTTAGACAAGAGCAACCACTGCTGATCGTGGATTTGCAAATATGGACTACATATATTGGTCTATAAAGAAACAATGGTACAACTTCGCTAGACTTGAAAAGGTCCATGGTCCATTAGTCTAGTAACCTCCTGTGAATGACAGACCCTGGGAACTACCGCTCCATAGCCTGATGAGCTTGGTCTGCAAGGCCATGGAACGTATCATCATGGAACTCATAAACAAAGACATTGGAGATCTCCAAATTCTGGATCCCACACAGTTCGGGTTTGTAAAAGGAAGATCATGTCTCCTAAACCTGATAGACTTCTTTGAAGCAGTCACAGAAACCATAGATGAGGGTAAGGTGGTTCACACAGCCTATCTAGATCTCGCCAAGGCATTCAACACCATCTCCCACTCTGGAATTATAGATAAACTCACTAAACTAGGTATAAATCCCTATGTCACAAGATGGGTTGCCAACTGGCTTACTGACAGAACCCACACTGTGAAAGTAGCAGACTCCAAATCCAACATCAGACCACTGAGAAGTGGAGTACCTCAGGGTTCAGTCCTGAGTCCTCTCCTGTTTGATATCTACTTCTCTGAAGTACAGGCTAAGACAGAAGGTCTTTGGCTAACTAAGTTCACCGATGACTACAAACTATGAGCCATAACCAAAACTCCTAACGATGTGGACATCCTACAAAAGGGACTTACTGAGACAGATGCCTGGTATCAAAGCCATGGCCTAAAGCTCAGTGCCAAAAAGTGCATTGTCATCCCCATTGGCAAAACCTCTGTAGCCATGAACTACCACATAGGTGGTAGTCTACTTAACACTGAAAGTGTGATAAAAGACCTTGGGACACAGGTGGACAGTTGTCTCTCCTTCAATAATCACACCGCTACAGTGGTCAGGAAATCCTTCTACATTGCACACCTCATCACAAAAGGTTTCTCATCCAGAAAAAAAGAGGTCATTGTTCCCCTCTACTCATCACTCATTAGACCCATTATAGAGTACAACGCCCCTTTTGGGGCATTACAGAGAGCCTTTTACCGCAACATGTGGGACACTGTTATTACCATATTCTTAACAGACACTGCTGATGTCATCACCTATATCAGATGTTTGGATATGCTGTCATCCCATAATGGCATTGTCAGACACTGGTCTGGAAGCCAGGCAGAAGTCATCTCATGCTTTACAAGACAGATTGCTGTGACATGGCTTTTAACTGATTACATCTGAGTGACACCTCCAGGTGCATTTGCAGTTACCTCCTACTTATGCCTCTAGGTGTCAAATATTACTTGTTCATATTTGCATCACTAATTCCAAAAATCTTAAAGCTTCCACAGTGTCAAAATCAAGTGCATTGATATTTGGCCTTTTTCTTGTGCAGGTAAATATATACTAACTGTTGTTTTTATGATATTATTTTTTATAGATATAATTTTCCCATTTTCTAAATACCTAAAGAACCAAGTAATACAGACAGAATGCCTTAGCCTCAAATGAAAGCTCAAATGATTTATGTCAACACTCCACATACAACTTTCCACATAACTACATCCACCAGTCTACAGAACTGTCAGAGTAACTGTTCTGAGGTGTGACTTTACTCTGTTTTAACTCTGTGTTCCTCTAGCACAATAAGTTTAAGTAATATTGCACTGAAATAACTGGCCTACTGCAGATGATGGCAAAAAAAATCCATCAGGATTTGCCACAGGACGTGAACAGCCATTGACCACCACTTGGCATTTGTGGATGATGTTAAGTGCAAATGCAGAAGACAGAAAGTGAAAGCTTCTTTATTGACCAATTCTGTCTATGTCTTTTAGGTGTCATTTTATTTTTTGACCAGATTCTTCCATCTATGCATCCATCCGTAATCCCAATGTGCAAAAATGGGGTTGATAGGAAAGTGGTTAAGTGTGGTGGCAAGCAGATGGAAGAACAAAGGGGAAGCAATGCAGGAATTTGCAGGAGGGAATTAGAAAATAATCACAGATATCCATATATTCAACACAGTAATGTACACATGCAAACAAAATCTGATGAATTTAGACTGTCAACACAGCACAGATGGGTAACAACAAAGCAGTGATGTTGCATAGCTAATTTGACCAAATCAAGTGTGTTGAGAAGACACATATGCAAAGTGGAGAACTATGTATGAAAATTTTGGGGAAAGACCTAGGAATTTGATGGTTTGATGGTCAGATAGGTAGGGTAGATGAAAAAAACAGGTGCAGACAAACAGTATATGCAAGACAGACACAGGAATGGTAATGAACACAAAAGCATGGGGGATGCCATGACTGGGGATAGGTAGGGGACATCAGAGGCACGTGTTTGTCAAGTACTGGAACAGTGAGAATCAAGTTCTCACTCTCAGAACTGCCATCACTGTCATCTTCCTCAGTTGCCTGTGAGACTGCTTAATGTGGGGGTCTCTTTTCTATTTCAACGAGTATCCTCTATATGCAGCTGATGTGGGCACCAAGGCCAGTCTCTATTAGATCATGCACCAGCCCTGGCAGCTCCTGGTGGGTGACATAATCACCACCTCCACCAGTACTCCCAGAGGGTTCCACTGTTTCACCAGCTGAGGCAATGCTGCCTGATATAGATGGACCAGGTAGGGTAGGGACTGTGGAGGCAATATTGCCATGGTGCATCCCAGAGATGTTGGGTGTTGGCGCAGCAGCCAGTGGATGGTTGGCAGGCCAAGCCACAATGGTTGTCCCACCTTTCTGTGCTGAAATTCATTTAGTTTGTTGGCAGAAAAATATGACATCATAATAGTGCGATTCTAGGCAACCCACAAAATAAAAATGAAAAAAGGAAAAGAGAGATAAGAGGTAAGATGAGACAAAAAATAGATGATAAGAACTATGATATGTTACATTCCTGCTTTATTGCAATGAATATCCCAAAATGGATTGTGGATTTTTACAACTAATCCTGGAATATGCCATATTCCATATATGTTTTAAAGATACTAAAGATTAACTTAACAACATAGCATTAAAGCCAGTATTGCTGCATTTCAAATTTAAAAATGATAGCTGTTGAATGTGAATCTATAGGTTAGTTGTAGAAATTGAACCCACATAATCTGAATCCACTTTTACACTTGCCTAATACAATTAATAAGAGCCACAAAACAAAGCATGCTTGCTTGCTGTTACAGCTATGATATACATGCTAAAGTTCATATTGATCTATAGAATCACAATATACTTATTACAATCAGGGTCAGTTGTGCTGCAGATGTACCCCTTGCCTCTCTGAGTCACTCTTAGCATGTGCCTCCCTGCTTGCTGTGATTTCCTCTACAGCTATGGAATAAAGATTGAGGGAAGAAGAAACATGAAAGCATTAAGTATACCAGTCTTGGCTATCTACACCACTGCATATCGTTTCAAGTTGCTTGATTTATATACTTACACAACTCATGAGTGTTAGTAGTTCAGAACTCATCTAGTCAAGTTCTGTCTGTTTTCACCTCTTAAGGTCACTGTAGTGATGCTTACTATGTTTCCCATTGGATGGTATGCCAGTCACACTAGAGACAGCCTTGGCTTGGCTGCCTGAAGCCTCAGCCTTATATTGAGACCCAGTATAGTCCCCCTGCAGCAACCTCCAGCTATAGTGCTTTACGAGGAGTGCAACAGATATTTTTGACTCCTCCACATCCCACCTCTGTGCCCTGAATCTGGCAAAATCCTTCCCATCTCCTGCCATATCTGCAAATGGCCTCCAACAATAGGAGAAATGGTTTCCCCTCAAATTGTGATATCTCATTTTACTATTAGTGAGCAAGCATGCACAACCATGCCAACCACATTTGTGCAATAGTAAGTAAAAAGAATCATTGCTAAACAAAGAGGAAGGGAGTTTATGAAAAAGCAATGATGATGTGACATTTAGCACTGATTTATGGCATGTGTGCCTGTATACCTGGTCACACTTTGTCCAGTGGTCAACATTGACATGCTAAATGACTTGGCTTTTAAGCCATGACTTTGGAGGAAGTAATGGGACGATTTGACACAGATTTTGTGTGGACCTATACACTGTTAAAAGTAATTTGTAGAATATGGGATTCAAACCTATGTAAAGAAAGAATACATATATGTCAACAAAGGTGATTATTCCTCATTGCCATAGAAGAAGTATTTGCTAACCATGGTCATTATAGATATACAGTTTAAAGAGTCACGGGTGTGATAATTTAATTAAGCCTGTATGTGTGTGACATTACAAGGTCCTGGCATATGCATTCTCAGGAGTGAAGCAGGACTAATGTCTGACAATCTACTGGTAATGGCTAGACTTGCATGACTTTAGTGACAGAGTTTGGAGTTATGACACATACCTCACAATACATTCTGTTTTACAGTTATACTTGGGTTATGTGAGGGTAGTAGATGAATGTCAGTAAACTGCTGTGTCCTTCAGAGATATCCAACTGCATTTTTATTAAGTGCTGAAGTTGATAATGATCTATAGAATCGTAATATATTGTTATTCCCAACAATGACCCAGCTCTCCTACATTCCACCTCATCTAAGTCCCCAAGTCATTCCCCTCCAATCTTTGAGCTTAAATCTGTCTCCACTAACTACATAAAAAGACTTCTATCCAAACTTAAACCCTGCTTCTATGCACCTGACAACATCCCCTCTTCTTTTCTCAAATCTGCTGTCAATGGTATAGGTCTCCCAATTAGTATCCTAATTAATAGATCCTGAAAGGAATCCTAGGTCCCTAGATTTGGCGTTCTACCTTTGTTCTTCCTCTCCTGAAGGGAGGCAGAAAAACTAACATTGCAAACGTGCGCCCTATAGCTTTTCTCTTTCCAACCTCCAAAATCCTTGAAAAATGCATCCATCTCCAACTTATGCCTTTTCTGACTAAAAAAACAACTTCTTACCCCTACCCAACATGGCTTCCGACCAGAACATAGCAGCACAATAGCTCTACTCTCATTCTTAGAAACTGTCAAACAAGCCTGAGATTCTGGGAACTTAGTATCCGCAGTGCTCCTAGATCTCTCTAAAGCATTCAATACTGTTTCCCATTAGCACCTTCTAAGCCCCATCTTAAACTGAAATCTCTCCCCAAAGACTCTTTCCTGGTTCTGAAGCTATCTGTCAGATAGATCTCAAGCTGTGAAATGGAAAAAAGGCACCTCACCTTCCTTACCCACCCCTACCGATGTACCACAGGGGTCCATCCTCGGACCAATGCTGTTTAATATCTTTATCAATAACTTTCACTCTGCTATTCCTAATGCCAAAGTAATCCAATATGCAGATGACTCTGTATTTGTCTTGTTCTGCCTCTTACCTCCCTGAACTCCTATCTAAAACTCAGACTGCCTTCTCAACTACTGAGCTCTGGATGTGCCAAAATCTCCTTTCTATCAATGCTAACAAATCTAAAATACGACTGTTCACACCCTCAAAATCTTTCTCTTTTGATAAAAATTGCTTCCAAGTCCTTAGCCAAAGCAACTCTTCGACTGAAGTTGTTCCCTTTGACAAACTATTCGGTGTAACTATAGATGAACACCTCAAGTTCGACATTCATATTCAACAAAATATAAAGAAAACCCACCAAAAACTGGGTATGCTATACAGGAACAGCTGCTTCCTCTCTACTTCTACCTTCTGTATGATGCCCCACTACTAACTAACCTATCTTCTTCTATCACTTCCAAACTTGAAAGCTGTTATAACAAAAGTTCTAAATTTGTCACCAAAGCCAAACATTCCACTCATCACTATGTTAACCTCCAATCCCTCATCTGGTTAGAATTCACAAATTACCTGGACTTCCTTCAGCTCACTACAGCACATAGACAAATATTTAATCCAACCAAATGCCCCACTCTAACTAACATCCTCCCTCCTACACCCCAAATACAACTCTCAGATCTGAACACCAAAACTTAATTACTGTCCACAAACCTAAACGTCCTGCTGGACAACTTCTCCACTCCTCCTTAGAAAAGAAATGGAACTCTCTCTCTTCCACACTAAGGGCAATGTCAAAAACAAACAACTTCAAAACTCAGCTTTACATCTATATCTCCCCTAAATGGAAATGTAACTGCATTCTCCCTACCTAGAACTTGTTAACAAATGCCTCTGGGAGGGTATCCTGAATTCTCAAGCACATTATAACTGGCTATAACCGCCTATAGCCAATTCCTATATGATCTCTCACACTCTGCAAATATTGTAAATAGCTTTTGACTTTTCACTTTAATTGTGTGAATTTGTTAAAATGTATCTGCACAGTATTTTCCACTATGGGCAATATTGCTCACATTTTGTATTATTTGATATGTATTTGTATTTGTACTTTTATTTTTATTGGACTGCTATCTTTAGTGTAATCTGTTTCATGGAGCTTTTCTCCCCGGGCCTCCACTGAAAACAGGCTCTCTTGGCCCAGTTGATTTCCCTGATAATCAAACTGAAAATAAAATAAACAATAATCATCATAGGTTCATAGGTAGGTACTAGGCTATCCGCCCAAGTGCCCAAGTAAGCCTAGTCAACAAAGTTCCCTGGCTTACGCCAACTCAAGAAAGTTAATTTCCTGTGCTCCTGTTGAGCAGAGCCACAGAAGTGATCCCCGGGGTGTATTTCCTATTTCCCATCCACTCATCAAGATTTTTCTTGAGGAGTGCTAATGAGGAACTTTGCTTGACATAGATGGGTTGCCTGTTCCAGAGTATGGGAAATCTCGGGGACAGGAATCTATCCCTCCAGCTAGTCCTGTTTATTGTGGTGACAAGGTTTAGGTCCCTAGAGCATGTAGCTTGGAGTGATTGGGATTTCTTTAGGTGTAGCATGTCCAGCAGCTCTGGGTTTGACATAGCTTTATATTTTAGGCAGAGATCACCTCGGAGTAGGTGATATGCTACAGAGTAAAGCTGGAGTTTCTTGAGACGATCAATGTAGGGCATCTGCTTGAGGCCAGTAATTCTCTTTGTGAGGTACTTCTGTGGCCTTTCCAGCTGCTGCAGATGTCTTGTGAGGTACATTCCAAAGGGGTGTTGTACTCTATAATGGGTCTAATGAGTGCTGAGTAGAGGAGAACAATGACCTTTTTTTTCTGGATGCGAACCATTTTGTGATGAGGTGTGCCATGTAGAAGGATTTCCTGACTACTGTGGCAATGTGATTATCAAAGGAGATACTACTGTCCACCTGGGTCCCAAGGTCTCTTATCACACATTTGGTGTTAAAAAGACTGCTGCCTATATGGTAGTTTATGGGTACAGAGTTTTTACCAAAGGGGATAACAACGCACTTTTTGGCATTGAGATTGAGGTCATGGCTCTGATACCAGGCATCTGTCTCAGTGAGGTCCTTCTGTAGGATGTTCACATCATTTGGGGACTCAGCTATAGCTCCTAGTTTGCAGTCATCTGCAAACTTCATTAGCCAGAGGCCTTCTGTGTTAGCCTGTACTTCAGAGAAGTAGATACCAAACAGGAGAGGGCCCAGGACTGAACCCTGTGGTGCTCCACTTGTCACTGGTTTGAAGTCAGATTTAGAGTCTGCCACCTTTACAGTGTGGGTTATGTCAGTGAGCCAGTTGGCAACCCCTCTTGTCACATAGGGATTTATACCTAGTTTAGTGAGTTTAGCTATAATTCCAGAATGGGGGATGGTGTTGAAAGCCTTGGTGAGGTCAAGATAGGCTGTGTGAACCACCTTACCCTCATCTACGGCTTTGTTGACTGCCTCAAAGAAGTCGACCAGGTTCTGGAGGCAAGATCTGCCTTTCACAAACCCAAACTGGGTGAGGTCCAGAGTTTGGAGGTTACCAATGTCTTTGTTATGAATTCCATGATGATACATCCCATGGCCTTGCAGACCACACTCATTAAGTTAATAGGGCGAAAGTTCCCAGGAACAGTGGTGGCACCCCCTTTGTGGAGTGGGATAATTGTTGCTGTCCACCATTCAGTGGGCACAAAGCCTGACATGAGGCTATGATTCAACATGGTGCTTAGGTGGGGAGCCAGTTCATTTTGAAGTTCGTATAAAATGCAGCCTGGGATGTTGTCTGGTCCCATGGATGCTATGTTTTTGGCTTTAGAGAGTGCTTCTTTTACATGTGAAGTTGCGATTACAGGGACTCTGCATTCTTCCTGTATAGATATGGGCCCTTTAGGGGGTGAGAGGCGGGTAAAGTTTGCACTGAATGTATCTGCCAGGATGTTGGCAATATCAATTGGTTCTGTATTTGTTGTGCCATTGTGCTGTAACTCAGAGCAGATCTGGGTGTTGCCATTGAGATTCTTGGCATAACTATAGAATGTTTTGTGGTTGTCCTTAGAATCAGTGTCAATCTTGTTTTCATAGCTAGCTTTGGAGGATCTTATAAGGGATCTCAGCTTTTTGCTGAGACTGACCAGGGAGCTCCTCCACTCATGGGATTTTACTCTCTTTTGCAACAATTTCTTCCTTTTGTTGTAGAGGTTGTTTATGGCAGGGGACCACCAGATTGGCTTCTTTTTTTGGAGGATAGTGTCTTGGTTCTGTTTGGGATAGCATGATCCATGCACTCGTGTAAGTACTTATAGAGTGCATTTGTGTAGGATTCAGCAGTCGTAACTGTATTGTCCATCTGCATGGGTGTGATGAAGTTCACCACTTCTGTCTTAAGAAGCATGAAGTTGGCTTTGTAGAATTTTTTTACCATTGTTTCCTTAATGAGGGGTGGGGGCGGGATGTGGATATCTAGGGTGATTAGCTTATGGTCGGATCTGACCAACGAGGAGTTGACTTCAGGTGTGGAACACCGGTCACTCATGTTGGTAATGACTAGGTGTAGGATATTGTTGCCCCTGGTGAGGGTGTGGATAAGTTGATCCATGGCATTGCTATTTATGATTTCCAGAAAGCGCTGAGTGAGGGAGTTGGTACATGAGTAGTGTTCCCAGTTAATGGTGGGGTAGCTGAAATCGCCCAATATTAGGGTGTTTGTTTGAACCCTAATATTATCCAGTATATCAAGAAAAAAGGAGTGGAAATCCTGTGGCATGGTGGGGGATCTGTAGTAAGCTACAGTTTGGATTGCAGTTTTGCCCAGAGTTAGTTCCACTTGGATAACCTCGGCTGGATTATGCTGAGCAACTAGCCTGGAGGTGTGAATATCCTTAATGAATATAGACACACCTCTGCCTTTGGTGTTCCAGTTCAGGTTAGATGGCCGAAAAGTGTGGCATGAGCTATAGTCTGGTAATGCAGGGGTGCTCTCTGGAGCCTTGACCCAGGTCTCAGTCACTGCACAGACATCAATGTTCTCCATTTTAAGGAGTGCCTCGAGTGAGTGCATTTTGAGATTTAGACTTCAAGCATTGAGTAACGTTACACTCAGTTTTTGCTTGCCTGTTCTTGTTTTGGTGGTGAATTTGTCATTTGAACCTTGCCTAAAAAAGGCACTATAGGGGCAGCAAGAACCTTTGCTAGTATCCAGAATCCCAGGGGTGACAGGTGCAGGCCATCTCTGGCAAAGCATTGTGGTCCATCGACCATGTCGTCCCAGGCTGACAGATACTGGATCCCCTTCATGTTATACCAATTACATGCATATGCATGCATATGTCAAGTTATACCAATTACATGCATAGTACATATGATACCTACAAAAGTATGTGAATGCAAGCAGTAATGATAGTTTTCTGTCAATCTATGTGCTGTACATAGCTATTGGTATGCACTATTACTTTTATAATCAAAGTTTTGTGAAAAATTATACTAGGACACCCTTTCTAAAAAGTGCACTGGGCTAGATTGAGTCCTGGCTCACCAATGGTCTCATTGGGAGCTGACAGCACTTACGCCTGGTGCCACAAAGAAAGCTAGGACCAGATGTATTTTCCACACTCAGTATTTGAGTAATCACTCAATTATTTATGAATATATTTTCAGAAATGCAACTGACAGTTGCACAACGGAGTCTGTTTATGTGAAGGAAGGCAGTCAAAATTAAATGTTTCACTTATTTCCTTAAGTAGTGTGCACTGTTTGTGCATAGGTAGTCAATGGGCAAATGTAAAAGGCAACAGCTAACATAATTTAGCTGTGTAATACTCATTATGGCCTATGCTTAGTAAAAATAATTATTGAGAGATCCCCACTTTACCTATCTTCTCTCATTTAGCTCATCTTACTTATACCTTGTGCTGCAAAAACAGCCAGGCAACAAGTGGAATTTCTACACTCATTACTATCCATGTTGCTGATCCCCATGCAGTGCTACTACATGGGTTTACACTTTATAATATAAGGCAACTGAAGTTAAATTCTCATCTTTTATGCAGCAAACCATTTTTGAGCTACACCGTGCCCAGCAAAACAAAGGTCAAACAATTAGACACCTCTAGATTTGAACAATCAGACTATCATACTTACACAACACAGTTATAGTGGGTTATCTCCCTTTGCCACAGACACAACTTTGCAATTACATTCAAATCATGTGCATACAAGCAATTCACATTTCATATCCAATATTAACAGTTTATACAGTTGGACATTCACATTTGGATGTACATATGTGTCTAAAATATTTAGTGCAATGAGTAATCACTCAATTATTTATTAATATGTTTTCCAAAATGCAACTCTGTCTTCTCTGTATTCTGGTCATTTTTCCCTTATCTCTACTTTGCTATCAGACATGCAATCTGTAGTGCATTTCCTATCATCTTTCTTTCAAGGTGTGATACAAATAAAAAACAGTGAGCGACACTTTTCAGCAAAGGCATGAGACTTGTGCTATTATGTCCAAAATTATATTTGTGGCATTTGCTTTTATTTAAAAGCTCACTGCAGTTATTTTCACACTTTTTAAATGTAAAAAAGTATCCTCATTTGACACACTCACTGCAGGGAAGGGTGTCTGAATTACTGATGTGTTTTCCTTCACTTAGAGTAATCATTCACAATTGCAAGCCATCAACACTTAACAACGGTATAGAAGCTTCACTATGGTTACATCTGTAAACATTTGTAAAGTCAAAAGTTTGACATTCAGCAATTCCATTGAGCTCATACCTCATTTGCATCTTCACAGTGCTCAGACAGCATAAAAAGGTAACCTTGTGGCTACGAAATTTGAAGGTGAGAAGACATTTTTTCAGACAAAATTGAATATCTGCCTTTCTTTAAAGGGCATTTCTCTGCAGAAAAATCATTGATTTTGCTATGGTATGTTTCTATTATTCAATGTCATTTAGACTGAAAGCTTTTAGAAATGTATTTATATAGCCAGTAGAAAAATGAAAGTTGATCTGACTGCACTTCTTATACTTCACTGTTGGCATAGGCAGTTTTTGCAGGACTTTACATTTGTGAGTATGCTTTCAGCATGAGTCTGTTCTTACCATTTGCTTTTGCAATTTCACCTTGGTTTAGAGTGAACAGTAATTATGTTTGCCATCCAATGCAGTGGGTTGTACATATGGCTGACAGTGGTATTAGGCTTCTCAGATTCCCCAAGGCAACCCATACAGCAGTGGTGGGCACATTGAAAATTGACTGGCATTCCTACTTTGCATTTTTGACTATTTGCCAATGATAATTGTCAGCCAGTAATTAATGAAATAACTGCAGTCTTCAGTACAGGAATGTTGACAGAATGGGAGTTTGTCCAGACCTTCAGATTTGTGTTGGGGGTTATGGGAGTGCAACCTACCATTCTGTTGTCCTAAATGAGAACTGTGTTTCAAATGTTTTATGTTTACAATGGGTACACAGTCTATGATTGTTTTTTTTTTTGAAACTATAAAACATTACTTATTTATTACTTACTTGGATTTCTATTAACCTTTATTGTTTGTGTTGGAAGGGTGTGTGGGTGCAACATGCCATTCTGTTTTCCTAAAGGGGAAGTGTGTATCAAGTGCTTTATGTTGACAGTGGGTACACAGACTTTGTTCTTGAAAAAAGTATATTACTTATGTGTTATTAATGGGTTTTTCCTTCTCTGTTTTATATCACATAGGATTATGGCACATACGCCAGCAAATCCATGAAAACTCCCTTTTAATCAGTCTGAGAATTAGGTTGTCATACAGGCACTGAGACACCATGAAGCCTTAGTACTTGAGTGAGGCCAGAGGAATATGGCTACCAGAAAGGACATCTGGAAACAGTTAGTCTGTGATGTTAATGCAGTTGGTGGTCATGGCTGCAATCATGATCAGGTGTGGCATTGGGCTACTGATATGATTTCAATGGCATGGAGGAGAATGGCTACAGCTGCTCGAGAACAGCTGGCTGTGGATGATAGTCCTACCAATGACCCTCTATTAACACAAAAGAGTTCCTGTCCACTGTCAGAGTTCTTGACAGCTCAGGGAAGCCTTGGCATGTTATGCTTGATGTTGGTGCTAATGTGGAGGCCAAGTGTGTACCAGGAGCAGATTCTAGGTAGGCTTACACATGGCAAAATTATATTGTCTTGTAGACTAAAATATAAATTAGCTGCTATTGTTTGTGATACATGTTTTATATCTGTACCTGTTTCTAATTCATAGTTATACAGCAGAGTGGGGCATTAGACATAGGGGTGGGAGGATGGCTCAGACAAGTTTCAGTTAGAGCTATTTCTTACATGGCATATAGTCAATTGTGTATTCACTGTCCCTGTGTTATTCCCATTGTGATGCTTAATTGCCATCCTTTCATTGCTTCCTTTCTTCCAGGTCCATCCTCCCTGCAAAGTGCTGAGACATCTGCACGTGGTAAGCACATTTTTTGTTTATGTATGTGTGTGTGTATATATATATATATATATATATATATATATATATATATATATATATATATATATTATTTGTATGTGTGAGACTGGTCTAATGGGTGTCTGTATTGCTGTACCATCTGCAGTTACGTGACCAGTGTTCATTTTTACTCAGATATTTTGGGTTAATATTTAGGAGAGTTGTAATTTCATTGCATTGTTTGTTGCATATTATCACAGGTGATCCAGACAGTGGAAGTGTAGGACTCCTACCATGTGATGTCAGAGTATCTGTAGGTTCTGATGATGATAGCAGCCAAACTGAGAGACAGTTAGGGTGTGCACAGTTTCAGTCTGACACTGAGGTTGAGACTAACACATCTCCTGAATTTCCTTCAGACACAGGCATAGTCATTCCACTGATTCCTCAGATAGTGGACAGGCTGAGGGTGACACAGTTGATGAGGCCAGTGTGGTTACTGCAGTTTTAGTGCTTGTTGACTTTGGCCATATCCAAAGTGTGGGCAGGATGCCATGCAGGTGGGTTGATAGAGGTGTTCAGAGAAGGCCTACTGTCTACCCTCCACCTGATATTGGTGTTTCCCTATGTGCCACTTGATTTATGTATAGGACTGTCACGATGGTGTAGGTATGTTCCATTAGGGCCTCAGAGAACATGCTTAGGGTTCTAGATGTGGCATAATCTGATGTGTGTGACTGCCTCCACCGTGTGGCCAATTTAATAGATCAGATGAATGCCACACAGGAATTGGCAGTGACTGTGAAGGAATGTCTGCTGAAAGGGGTACACGTGGCCATAGGACTGCAACATCATCTGTTGTTAGCTGATATGGCTATGTCCACTCCCACTCACACAGTGGCACTACTTCCACTGCTCCATCAGTGGTTGAGGTGTCCACACCCAGATGTAGTAAGCCACGGTGTCACGTACCTGTGCATACCTGTTAGGAGAGTTCATCAGGCAGACATCGCTCATGTTCAGGAAAAAACATCATATTTTATTATGGTCATGGATATTCTAGTGCAACTCCTGGCAGAACCAGTTCTCAGGGTTGGGGAGTAATGACAGTGGACTGACACCTCTACCATCCATGGCTCACACTTGTCTAACATGCTAGGATGTAGTGCTAACACAGTGCTTGGATGTTTTTATGCAGATATTCACACACATATGTCACATAGAGTGCCCAAACAGGCCACCGGACATACCAGCTACATGAGACATTAATGAGGGTATATGTCATCTTGTCTCTGTGGCCCTTGGATATTATTTACATTCCTGCCTGCCTATGTTTCTTACTCACACACTACTATTTTGGTGTTAGACTTGGCCCCCTGTCCCCCCATCCCACCCCCACCCTGTGTAAATGATGGCAATTATGTCATCACCTTGTTTCTTACTTTTGAATTCAGAGTTGCATATGTAAATGTCTGATGCACAGGGTGGATAGCTAATTGAGTGCTTAGGATATGTATTGGTGATGTAATTTGGATTTTTTTTCTGAATTATTGCAGCAATTTAGTGTTGTGATTCCTACCTTGAAATTGTTGATACTGCGGTCATGCTTATTTCTTCACTTGTGAGAATGTACAGATAAGTAGACTTTGGGCTGTTTTTTCTATACTGAGTATTTTAGATACGTGAGGCATGTTAGTTGTTAATCTGCATAAATTTATATTACAGAAGTCAGTCATGCCACATATTGATGTCATTGCTGGACAACTTGCACACATTCTACTTAGGTACATTTAAAAGTAAATGCATAGAGGTATCTGCCATTCATTTATTCATGTTCTTAGACATTTAGTAATTCTATTAAAGGTTCAGCTCTTACCTTGATAGTCCAGCAGTTACAGCTGTTGTCATTTCAAACTGACTTTGTCTGATCCTAATGGTACACAGCCATTACATGGGTAAGAAAAGTTTGTGAACATTGCCTGGCTTCAATTTTACTCAATGAATATGAATAGGATGAACGGTGTACCTCTTAGGTAGCAAGCATGTGCACTACCTGTTGCCTCTTGGAAAGAGCGTAAGGTGCACACATAAGTCTAACAACACCCACATCAGCTGAGGATTCCCCCTGTGACTCCTCACCTCCATGTGTGTGCGGTGACCTTGCCAGTGGTGGTTGGATGTGTGTCCCCTGCCCTTGGTGTTCCTGGTGAAGCTGTTTTCACAAGATGATATTGTGTAGGACAGGACAGACTTTGACAACATCTGCACAAGTACTATGATCATACTGCAGAATCCCCTTTGATGTAGCTAGGTACAGAAACTATGACCTCAACAGCTTAAACACACAATCTATGATATCTCTTATTTGACTGTGTGCCTTATTAGAGCTTTCTCCATAGGTGTGTGTGCATTTCTGATGGATGTCATCACCCATGGTTCAAATGCATACCATGGATCCCCCACTAAGATCCTCTTATGTTGTGTTGATAATGCCATAAGAAGGCAGAAACATGCATGTCCACAGCTCGAGGGGTGTGGCTTAATTGGAATGGAATTGTCCACAAATAGACTTAAAGGTAAAAGTAAAAGAAAAACGCATGGACATTCAGAATTGCCATTTAGCTGAAACACCTAATAGCCGTTAGGGGTAATTTGCATATATCCCATGTAGCCTCTGATACAATATTTTGAAGATGTGGAAAATGATTTGCCTGAATATGAATGTAACATCAGCATAGGTCTCAGTCAAGTAGGACACATAACAACAGGCTCATGGACAGCAGTAGACACAAGCATGCACACTCATGGATAATATCAGAATAATCCCACCATTAATTTGTGTTATTGACATAAAATATGTGATTGTCAGTTATTATACATATTCTCCATGAACACAGTTGTACAACTGTCATGATTTTTCTGTAATCTATAAGGGGAATCAAGAACGCCTTCCTCAAAAATTAACACCTGTCAGAGATGTTAAGAGAGAAACTGCTACACCTGCAGTTTAAATTTCAAGCAATCCTGACTAGTTGACAGGTTTGCATGGAATATATATGCCACAATCCACACTTGCATGAATGCAACCCATGCCATCACTGTTGTCAGTGAGCTGTGTATTTACTGGCTGCATCACAGGACCACGTATCACACAGGCATTTTGTATAACACCTTAAAGGGAGTTCTGCACTGTCAACTCCTAATTGTTTTTTTATCAAAAATAATACTTAGGTATGGCTGATATGATGTATGGAAACTCACTGTGGCAAAAGTGATACACTTGAGTAATCATCCATGGAAGATGTGTTGTGAGGTACATGTAAAAGGGTGCACATCCATGGAAGATGTGTTGGGAGGTACATGTAAAAGGGTGCATTGTACTCAATCATTAGTGTGATGAGGGCTGAGAATGATAGGTCTATAATGCCCTTTGATGTGGATGTTCTGCACATACTCAGGAGTTGTGGTGCATACAAGGGATTAGTCACACTATAGGCACATGCTGATGGAAGTTCTGCATACTATCTATGTGAGTACACAGGTCACATGCCACTTGGTCTGCTCACAGGGGGTGTGCTGTCTATATTGTAATTAGCTTGTGCATTTGCTGTCATAAAGCAACTAATTCCTCCATGATTTTTGTTCATCTACTGTGTCTTCATGGCTCTGGCAACAATCCTTTAGGTATGTTAATACTATCTGCATTACACCAATACAATTATGGGATTCACTGAATGTCCACAATTTTCAGTCCTCATCAAAGCTGGTTAGACAAAGGATGTGTAAGTTAGTCTAGACATCTGAGACTTAAATAATGAACATGAAAGGGCCTAGTACAGCATATTGAGGCAAGGTCCTGGTCACTGGACTCTAGACAGAGGTGATACACGCATTCAACATGATGTGTCATGTATGTGATCCTTTTGTCTACCCACTTGGTGATGTAGGTGTTTATGCACACTTGCAATATTTTTTTCCTGTAACACCTGAGTGTGGATTTGTGTCAAATGCATTGGCCAAATCAAGTTACGAAGGATGATAGGGATTTCCTCATGTATGCCCTCAGTGACCTTTTGAAGACATCAAATAAATATAACATATATGATGTAGCCTTAACAAATCAAACATGGATTCAGTATGTAGTCAGCATATTACCTGTATCCTTGTTGATAATGTCCATGATGTGTCATTTGTCTGCCTCACAGATGAGGGGAGTCAGGAAAATGGGTCTATAACTCCATGCATCAGGTAATGGTTCTCCCTGGTCATATGGATGACTATTGCTGTACATCGTTCAACAATAACATAGGCTGTATATAGGCTGTGAAAAGTAGGTCAGTGGTGGCAGGGGTTGAAGTGTGAGGCAAACTGTCAGCTAGCAGATTGCCTATTTTCTCTGGTTGAGTAGGGATGGTGATGTCCATAAACAACTGTGTGCTTAGTTGTGTATTCTCCTTAACATTTCACAATTATTGTATTAAATAATTTGTGAAACACCTCCAAATACAACATTGGTCATACATCACATGTCACACACTAGTACTGTTCACATATTCATACAACTGTACCAATGTCATGCGATTACATTAATTGCACAACATATGCCTCCATGTGTTTCATGAGAAAGCTATGTTTCAGCAACCTGATGCCATATAAGGATACATTACAAATCAGTTGTTTGTGGCCCATGCAAAACATTTCCTGACACAAATGTTGCTAGCCACACAGTGGTGTTTCTGGCCACCTCAATATTCCTTGGGAATAGCAACACAACTGCACATACATTGAGTTCCACAAGGTTGCAATTGAATTAGCACTTGATATTTTTGTGTATATCACACATTACAACATGTGGATGAAGCAAGACCTATGTGCCCATAATTGATATTGCTGTCTGTCACACAGAATTAAAGAAGGTAGGTAAACATATGCACACCTGTGACATACTGCAAGTGTTACTGTGATGGTTGAATGAAGTCAGTGTAGAATGTTGACCTGCTCCACTGCAACAGCATTCATAATAAGCTATCAATATACATAAGGGTTTATCATACCATGTCAGCAGTTCTCAGGAGGCATAGTACTACAACTGTTATAGAAGGAACATGTAATTAAATGGCAGCAGTGGCCAGCAATACATTAGCTCACATCAGAGATTACAATATTCTCTTGTAGTCATAATGTACATCCATACCTCAGCATAGCATGTCAGTGACAGCAACATTGACATGTCACATGTTCATAGAGTCATAGCATATTATTAAGCTAATGGCCAACATCACACAAAATCCTAGCCATTCTTATATCATTTAAAACAAACTCCCTATATGTATGTGATAGTAAGACTATGTGCATATGTGTGTATTTGTTGGATTGCATTACTTAATGCCACTGTCCATATGTGACATGTGTTCCACGCCATGACAGAATTCACAATCACACATGCACTGGTATGGAGATGGGTTGTAGAGCTCGTGGAATGACTCTGCTTCATGATGTGTGTATGCATATTTGGCATGAGGACACTGTCTACTCCTCTGTAGGAAGGATGTTGTGTGGCCAGTGGAAAAAAGAGGATAGTGGATGCATGGGGCTATATTAAAGGTTCTCCTAAGAGGTAGAGAAATGAAAAGTGATTGAAAAGATCATACAATAACTGTAATATACCACCAACTATACACAAAGTTGTAGGCTGAGTATGAACAGAACATTACACCTGTGCAGATATGGAATATGAATGCCATGCAAAGTAACACTAGCATCACCACATATGTCTGATTTCAACACTGTCACATTGCACATTATGGAGTTTGATAGCATCACTGTATGCTGAGATGAACATGATGGGAGGCATGTCTGATATGGATGTGGAGTCACATCTTGGTATAAGATTGTCTCAAAAGTAACTGCTGGATGTATACACACTCAACTGCCTGTTTCCAGATTAGAACCCCTATATATCTAGGTGAAGAACCTTGAAAACACATCACTTAATCCTAATTCCACAGCACAAGTTTGTTTAGAATACTATCAGAGTGCATATTTTACAGGATGCATCATCAGTGTAGTGACTGACATAGTTGTAGACTCACATACCATTCTAAAATTGTCACCTTACAGATTGTTGAATGCACACACAAGCCAGTTAACTGCAGTGAGAGAAGAACCCCTACCTAACTAGTCACAACAGCTAGAGAACTAAGTACTTAATGCAAGCATCATGGTACAAGTCTGACCTTTACACTGGTGCTGGACAATTTATAGTGGATGGCATCCTCACTGGATATTTCCAAGAAGATGTTGGGAGGTCTGCATGATTACAGGGTAACCTGACAACTGTCAAGATATTAGTTCTGCATATGACTGGAATGATGATAATACAATACAGACTGATATCCCTCTACTTATGTACACACACTTACACATACATAGAGACACACTCATAATGTAGCTGCTGTGCTAATTTAACAACACACATGTAAGTATTTTGTTCCCATCTGAAAAACACAGTAGTTAATGATTGCAACACCCCTGATTTTTTTTGCCTTGTCATATGTGTGGGTAACATATCCTGTTATGATAGTGGTGTACAAAGTGTGGAGTTTTTATGTCCTGTTGTGTTTCTAATGTGCAGATACACTGTAAAAGAAAGTTTCTTAAAGTAGATGCAAAAAACTGTTAGGAAAGCATGTAGCAGAACTGAGACATATAAAGCTATTTCTCAATATAGTTGTGTACACTGCATGCTTATTGTCACATACAGACACACACATTTTTGTGATCAGCATGAATGCAACTGTGTATGTGCAGTGTTCAAATATGTGAAGAACTGCTGTCTACATTAATACATGTATAAGGCAATCCGAATGTGTATTGTCAATATAAAGGTTTGGATGATGTAACAATGCAGTTGTGCTACTTATCCCTATAGTGTAGTTGACATTTGGGAACTAGTACTGATATACCAGTCTTCAAGTTCATGGGTGCAGGGCAAACATGATTCAGTGTAAAGATGTGTTGTATCAGTAAGATGTATTTTTACATGAATTTTAATGGGATGAAGACTACTTGGGCAATAAACATAAGTAATACATGCTAATCAGCACTTTCCATAGCACTCCTCCAAGCAGCTGGTTTGTGCGATTAATGACAAAGTGTTTGTGCATGGGAGATACACATTTAATGACTACTACTTGAGCTTAAAAGTACCTATCCATATTGGCTATGGTATAAATGGCTAACAGATACTATGGTGTTTATAAGTAGTTCATATTGAAAATACTATCTAACTTTTAGGACATTAAAAAATATTTATACTGCTTTCCCCATTTCTATTGGGTTGGTTTCCTCCATGCAAACATGCTAAGTAAAGAGGTGCAGGAATCATCACTTTATACAGTACTGAGTGGAAGAAAAACACCTGCTGCCTAGCTGCTTCTGTGGCAGTAGATGTAACAACAGCAGGCTCTTATTTTGATCACAGATGATACAGAGTTTGAATCCAGCTCAATCTATTTTTTTTAAATATGCATTCACAATATAATTAAATAATTACATGTGACAATTTTGGACATGTGAGAAGGAATGACTAAAGTGAAGTACTGTATAAAAGCAAACACCACTCAACTGATTTATGTCAACAGTACACGTGGATTTGCATATTTATACATTTTGCAGTGTAAATAAGTTTATATGACATTTTTAATATGAGTTCCTTTATTCTACTTTAGCTGTGTGTTTCCTTAGCACAGTGGGTTTATGTGGCATTACACGGAGATAACTGCACCATGCCATAGGACATGAAGAGCCATTCACCATCGCTCGGCATTGGTTCATGATATCAAACTATGTGCAAATGCAGAAGGCAAAACAATTAAGATCTTCATTTGGAATTTTTTATATGTATGTGTGGTGTTTGACTATTTTTTGACCAGATTAAAGGTGTGAAATGTGATAAATAGAAAAGTGGTGAAATGGGGGACAAGCAGGGCAAGAACAAAGGGGAAAGCAATAATGGAATGTGCAGAAGGGAATTAGAAAAGAAACATAGTTATCTACTACTTCAGCAATGAAAAATGACCATGGACAGAATATTGTATAAATTTGGACTGTCACCTCAGCAAAGATGGGTGACAACAACATAATAATGTTGTATAGCTAATTGGACTTATTCAGTTATGTTGAGAGGATGAATGTGCAGCATGGTGTGATATGTATGGTTTAGTATTATTTTTTTTTGGGGCAGGTGCCTATTTTTGTGTTTTTATTTCAATAAGAGAGGAATGTTGGTTAAGGGATATAGGTATGTCAGGGTCAGACAAGTAGGGTAGGTGAGGAAGCGGCTGCAGACAAATGGGACAAACAAGACAAGAGATAGGGATGGTAAGGGACACAACAAGTTGAGGGACACCAGGATTGCTGATTAAGAAGGGACATCATATGCTCATGCCCATCTATCATGAGGACAGTGAGAATCTAATCTTCAGCCTTGGAACTATCATCATCATCCCCTTCCTGAGTTTGCTGTTGGTGGGCTTAATGGTTTCTTTTTCCCAGCATTCCAGTAAGCATCTATGCTATCTGGCTGAGGCCTGCACTGAAGGTACTTTCCATGACCTCATGCACCATGCCTAGCATCTCCTGGTAGTTGACAAAATCACCAACTCTGCCAATACTCCCAAAGGGTTCCACTGCACCAGCTGCTGAGGTAATTTTACCTGATGTGGAGGTCCCAGATATTTCAGGAGATGCAGAGGCAGTACCACTAGTTTGGGTCCCAGATGTGCTAGGCGTCAGTGCAGGAGCCATTGGAGGGGCAGCAGGCTGAGCTGCACTGGTTGGCCTATACCGCTATGCTAGAAATCATTTTGTCAGTAGTCAGAAATTGATGACATCAGAACACTGTGACCACAGATACAAAAAGAAAAAAGAAAAATAAGGGGTGGGTTAAGCGAGAGAAAAAAAGAAAAAGATAATTAGAACCATCATACGTCACATTCAATAAACTAGTGCGATATAAATTTACTTTTACATTAGCAATACCTTTTAAAAATTACAAACTATGACTGATAATTGTTCCAAGTAATCCTTACCATATGCATATACTGCACATATACATTGTTAAATAACACAGATTAAGTTAACAGCATGGCATGTATGTCAATTTTAGTCAAATTATTATGTAATTATTTTATTTAATAGTTATTTAATTTTATTTAATAGTATTTAGTTTTTGTGATATATTTGTTTCCTGTAGGATCTGAACCCAAAACATCTGACTATATTATTACAATTGACTCCTACAGTAAGCTTGAACTACAGACTGAAGCATGCAGGCTTGATTTTGTAGTTAACATATGCATGCTTAATTTGCTACTAATGTATATAAGGGCAATGCTTTTGATAAAATAATATTATTGTGTAGTTCATACATATCCCTTGCCTCTCTAAGTCTTTCCAAATGCTCAGCATGGACATCCCTGTTTACTACTATCTCCTGAGTGATTGTAAAAGACAAACGGGAGAAAAAGAGAAGACCATTATGCATACCAGCCTTGGCTATATCCAACTTTCTATATAATTTAAAATATCTTTATCCGTATACTTACACAACTGTGGGATGTCAGCAGTCCTAAACTCATCCAGCCAATGGTTGAGTTGTGTCAGCTTGTGTCTTTTCAGGTTGTTGTAGTGGTGCCTGCATTGCTCTCCAGCGTATGGAATGCCAGTCACACTGGAGACAGCCTTGGCAGACTATTCCAAGGTTCTGACTTGTATTGGACCCAGTATAGTTCCCCTGCAATAGCCTATGGCTGTGGCACTTTACAAGGACTCCATTGAATATCCTGACACCCTATCTTTAAGACATAAATTGTGCCCCTTCCATTCTTGCTCCTGCCATGTCCATACAGGTCAGTCAGCAACAGTTATAGTGTTTACCCAACAATTTGTGTTATTGCATTTAAGGCTAGTGTGCAAACCTAAGCAACCATGCCAACTGCATTTGCATTATGTCAAGTGGAGAACAACAGTGCCAAACAGAGAGTAAGGCAGTTTATGAACAAGGAAGGGTAATGTGACAGTTAGCATTAGCCTTTGGTTTGAATGCTGCTGTACCTGTTAGCTGATTTAACTTTGCAGACATATTTGTGGTATAAACTTTATGACCTGAAACATTTTTGTGGGGCTCTACACACTGATAAAAGTAATTTGTACAATGTGGGATTCAAATCTATCTACAATAGACAAACCACATTCATTCACATAGGTGTTTTTCATCCTTGCTACATTAAATATATAGACATGGTAGAATGATTAGTTAACCATGTATGTGTGTGACCTGACAATGTCCCGGTTTATAAATTCATGTGTATATAGCTATCATTGAAGTATGAAGTCCATCCCAGGCCAGAAAAGACACTTTTAAATACAGAAACACAATTGTCAGTATACCCACTGTCACACATATAATTCATATGATCTCCAATGTAATACATAGTTATTGTTATTTATAATATATTTATATCTTACATTTATAATTATCTTCATTTTTTTGAAGTGAGTGGACAAGCATTAAGAAAAATTGTAATGGGCTAGATTAGAACCCTGGCTCACCTATATGGAATTAATTATCTTATACAAGTTGCCACACCACAAGGTAGGTTAGGCTAAAAGTGCATTTTTTTACAGTCATTACTGCGCAGAGTGTTCATTGCAACCGTGACCTTGTTTGCCAGAACTGCTAATTGGTTACACCTTTAATATAATGTGTTGAGTGTTTAACAATGTATATGTGTGACATGAATGTTCATAAAGTCAGTGTTTAATTGTAAAATCATAAGTGTGCACATTTGATATATATGATACCTTAGGTATGCGCAATTCACCTGCTATACATAGCTATTTGTATGCATAATAATATTTCTATTGTGAATTTTCATGCAAAGTAAAGTGGAACAGTTGTAATAAAATGTTAACTTTTCTGGATTAGAACCCAGGCTCACCTGTATTGCAGCCCTTAACTTAAACCTGCTGCCACAGAAACAACTAGGCAGCAGCTGTATCTTTACATATTCATTACGATGTATACGTATTGACCAGACCCAACACTGCTTAGTATGCTTGCACAGTAGAAGACCACACATGATACAATTTGTCCATTTTGAAATTGACAAGTGTCTGCAGGTATTCTGGACCTACAGCTGTTATGGACATTTGCTGACTGCCGTGCAATGATGGTTAGTGTGTTTGTGTGATGGAATGCAAAAGATGCAACAATGCATCCTTTTTAAAATTGACAAGTGTCTTGCTTATTTTCTGCAGGTGTTTTAGACCTGCAGATGTTATGGAAGCTTCTGATTCCCATGCAATGCTGCTTAGTGTGTTTGCGCAATAGCAGGCCAAAGATGTAACATTGTAACAACTAATCTAGGAACTATCTATGAACTATGAAACCGACAACATCTGCTTTCCTAGACCATTACACCATGTTTGTATGGAGGTGAGCAAAGGACAATTGAGATTAGCAAAGCTCAACATGTATTGATATTGTAAAAAGTGTTCATTATTTTTCATCTCTAAAAGACACGTGTGGGACTTGAACTTTCATCTACATATACTATGTGCTGTGTGATTCATCATATTTTCCAGATGTGGTATGCACACACACTTGAGTCACAGCTTTAATTTATACTGTCTTTATCACAGAAGCAACTTTCATTAATTTTAATTTATTTTGCAGTTTCACTGTATTTGAGCTAAGCCAGGCATTGAGCAATATTACTAATTAAAAAAATAAAAAAGGAAACATAAACATTTCAAACTACATTTTAACACACCTTGCATATTTTACACAACTCAGGACTTGAACTCTCAGACTAATGAACCTACAAAACCCAAAAAGTGAGTGTGTCTCTTCTCTCTTTGTCACAGAAACACCTTTGCAACAGCAATTCAAATCATTATGCGTTCTGGGTGACACACCCACTGAAAGTAAGGGTGTCTGAACTGATGTGTCTTCCTTCTCCTACTAGTATTCATTCACAGTTGCAATCCATTAGCAACATTGAAGTTGTGCCTGTACTATGTTTATGTCAGCTACACAAAGTCAGAAGTTTGGGATTCAGCAATCTAATGAGTTTATACCTCATTTGCATCTTCACCTTGCTCAGAGGCTTGAATCTTCACCATAAGAAGGTAACTGTGTAGCTAGGGAACTTAAAATTTAGGGGACTTGTGTATCTGGAGAACACATAGATTGATATTCCTTTTGATTTATCTGCTCAGAAGGCTTCTGAAGTTGCAAAGATATATTATTGCATTTTTCAAGTGCATGCTAAATTTGTTAGCATGTTACAAAGAAAACTTTTATATGCATGCATTATGAAATGAAACTTTCATCTGTATGCAGTTCTTATAGTTCACCCTTGACATAGACATGTTTGGCAAGCATTGACTTTCGCAGACAGCCTTATTAACTGTCATCACAAGTGTTATTGTTAAAACTGGTTATCTTACAGTCTTCTACCTTATTTCATGGAGATGTAAAATACTATATTGTCAATGACACAGGAGTGTTATGCTTCTAAGATGGCCCATAGAAACCACCAGGGAAATACTGGGCACAGTAAAAAGTGACTAGCAATCGTACACATTTTATGAGAATTGTCTTGAAATCATTTCTAACAAGTGAATTATGAGATATTCCTTGGATTGTACAAACTGTTACTTTCCTATTGTTTTGGGAGTGAGGGAGTCAAGTACTATTTGTGTGTTACTACAGAAAAAGTTGTGTTTTAAGAGTTTTGCTCTTGCAATGGTGTAGTCATTCTGCTAGTTCCATGATAAACAATGCAGTACTCCATTTGAATTCCTTGTTTTGGACAAAATATTGGTTTGTGTGTGAGTATAATATGGTACAAACACAACACCTTAATCACACACCTTCTATTTAGTTACATTAGAAATAACAGTATGCAAGGATCTGACATTCATTTGTGTTCATAGACATATTTTTTCCTATTCCATATTCAACACTTACCTTGGTGGTCCAGCAGTTACAAGTGTGTTACTTCAGGCTGAGTCTGTGTGATGCTAGCAGTACACAGCAATTACAAGGGTAAGTTAAAGTTGTGAGCACTGCCTGGCATCAGTGTTATTGCATGCATGTGCATAGGATGAAGGTTTAACTCCATTATGTGGTGAGCATGTGTGTTATCCATTTCCTCTTGCCCAGCATATGCTGCACTCCATCTACCTACACCCACTGCTGCTGGTGGTTCCACATCTGACTCTTCACCTGCATGTGGTTGTGGTAACCTTACCAGTGGTAGTGGGATGTGTGCTCCTTCCCCTCTGTGTTCCTGCTGAAGCTGTTTGCTCAGAATAATATTGTGAAGAATGGCATAAATGGTGAAAATTTGAGCACAAGTATCAGGATTGTACAGTAGGGCTCCCCCTGATGTATCTAAGTACTGGATCCATGACTTCAGTAGTCCAAATCCATCTTCTCAGGTATTAATTGATTGAGAGTGTGCCTCATTATACCATTCTTTGGTTTGTGTTTGTGCAATTCTGATGGGTGTCATCAACCCCAGCTTGAGTGCATAACCCGTATAGCCCAGTAAATGAACCTGTAAGATATCCCCCCTAGAAAACATCTCATAAAGTTGAGTGGTGTGCCAGATATGGGAATCATCATAACTGCTTGGGTTACCAGCATATGCGTTCAGGACAATTCCCTTAGCATTACATTTAACCTTGCAGTGGAAACCCTTTCTGTTTATGTACACCCTTTCCATTTCCCTGAGTGTACTTTGATTTCAATGTGCATGCAGTCTATGGCACCCCAAAATGTAGGGTAGTGTGCTACAGAGTAGAACTCCTGCATAGTTGTGGCTTTCTCCTCAGGTGTACAGGGAAAATATATGTAGCCAATGGCATGTTGTAGCATAGTATTCAGTAATTAATATAGGATCCATGTTGCTGATGCTTATAACACCCCCAGCATGTCCCCTGATGGTCTCTGTAGCTATACATGTCTTAGTCTCCACAGGTACTGGTTCCCCCGCGGTTTTCCTCTTGCTCTCAGTTGAGGACAACAGAGTTTTCAGAGTTCCTTTATTGTCTCTCTATCCACCATATAGCACTCTACAATGTCAACATCATGCAGACCATGAAAAGTTAAATGGAGTCTAAACATCCTTTTCCTTCTTATCCATGGCCTATTAGCAGCAGCAGCACAGACATAGGCCTGTTGCACATATACATAAATAAGAGCAACAGCAGTCTCTAGCATTGTTTTTGTGTACACTAGTTTCCGTGCCTGTATTCCAAATGTATTTAGAATTCTCAAAGAAACCTACACTGAATCTGCACAATTACTTTATAGCTTGGTGAAAAGCTCCGACATCTTGGATTGGTTGATTAACATACAGTTCAGCTGCTTATGATATAATTAACATGCCATGATGTTTGCCATGTTTGTGTGGCTCTACATTTGTATAGAGCTGCTTACTGAATACACCATGTAGGCTTTATTGAATTCAGACCATGATTCCAATACTTAAGGTATACAAAGTCAAAAACTTGTTCAATGTGCTGGAACTGATAAGATTTATGATGAACATAAATACCAGCTACAGTTTCTTGGCAGCAGTAGTGCCATCATATAAAAATAATACACTGGATAAAAAATTGATTAACCATGGAGTAATACACTGATAGTATTCAATAGATGCAGGAAAAAAGAAGGAAAATATATGATGAAAAGTAATTTAAAATGTATTAACAAAGAAAAGAAAAAACAAGAAGTATATATTCCAAGTAGGCACAGTAGCATTTCCCAGGTATTTGTCCTTTATTTATGAAATAAGAAATGCATTACAGACATTCTGTATGGCCAACATCAGTTCATAATTAAGATTCATAAAATAATTTCTTACTTGAACTTCATTTGCTATAAAAAAATTTCTTACATGTGCAAGATGTTTCTGATAACTATTTAAGTATGTTTTCCAAGTCCTGTAAAATATTTCCTTTCTGTACACTGTATACATATTCTTCATATTATACAGAAGAGACCTATCCGATAGTTCAGTGTAACCAAAAAATATCTTGGGAAACAGCACACATTAGATTGTTTGATTAAAGTAATACAGTTTCTAGAGTAAGATATTGTTTAGAAATGTCTTTTTGTTATATACATCGGGCTGTTTCACACAAATACGTGACTCCAGTTAAGACATTGTGGTACTTGTTGATACTTGTGAACCTCTGCTATCTGTGAAAAAAACAAAAAAAAACAAAAAAATCTTGCTTTTTTCCCACTTTTCTGAGATTTAAAAAAGTTCAGTTACAGGCTTGCTGTTCTTGAACTGTTTGTAGGTTTCTGTGAGGCCATTTTTTGCTTGGGCTAAAAGGAAGTCTCTCTGTTGAGAAAGTGAAAAACATTGAGCAGCCTGCCTGCCCCTGTGGGAGTGGTTACTGACTTGAAACTGTAGTTTTATTGGCCATTTTGGGTCAATTCCAAAACTCCTTCATCTTCCTCTCTTAAAACCTGGTTGCCTCGTGGTTTTGGTGTCTTTTCAGGCTTGTTGGCTGTTGGTGAAGCACCCACCAAGAGGAGAAAACGCTGAGAGAAGAAAGGAGCCACGTTTGAGATTTTAAGTATTTTTCCTCTGTTTATTTGCTAAGTTTTTCTGCATAGCCGCCTATTTTGAGCATTTTCTGGCTTGTTAAACTTGATTTCTGCATTAGTAATTGTATTTAGAGCACAACCTAGAGCTGTTTACTGAATGTCCTGCTTGCACTTATTTTTAAAATTGTTTTTTTCTCAAAACTTACATTTTATCTGTCTTTGGCCTAGCACTCTTGTGTGGGGTCATTTACTGCACTGTTATAACTTGTTGATACTTGTGAACCTCTGCTATCTGTGAAAAAAACAAAAAAACAAAAAAAATCTTGCTTTTTTCCCACTTTTCTGAGATTTAAAAAAGTTCAGTTACAGGCTTGCTGTTTTTGAACTGTTTGTAAGTTTCTGTGAGGCCATTTTTAGCTTGGGCTAAAGGGAAGTCTCTCTGTTGATCAGTGGCAGTGAAAAACATTGAGCAGCCTGCCTGCCCCTGTGGGAGTGGTTACTGACTTGAAACTTTAGTTTTATTGGCCATTTTGGGTCAATTCCAAAACTCCTTCATCTTCCTCTCTTAAAACCCTCTTTTGCGAGTTTTTGCACGTTTTTGAGCATAGCGCAATAGCGGGCAGTGCCGCCTAATTGGGTTTAAACTATTCCTGGCTCCACAAAGTCTGCTCTTCACTTTTTCCCTTAGAACTGCTCTATCTCTCAATTTAAACACCATATTCTCATTCTAAGGCCCTTCACTGGTCCAATTAAGTAATCCTATAAGCACTATTAAACCATAAGCACTACTTACTCTTATACTCTTTACGATTACCCTGTCCTCTATTGGTCCGTCTTAAATTCATTTTCCCCTATATTACTCTAGCATGTCCAAAGGTCAGTCAATGGTTTCCTCTCCAGTCCAGCTGGTGAATTTGGGAATTTTGAGGCAATGTTACAACTGTCTCATGTACACGGACAACCCTCTCCTCCTCCAAACAGGTTCAAATATATGTGAGAGATGCAACTATTTAGCCAAACTGGAGGCTGAGCTCTCTCATCTCAAAACTGGTGTAACCAGTCAGGAGGAGAAGGTAACCTCACACAACACAATTCCAGTATCACATAGTCCTACCACATCAGCGAACCAAACACATAAATACACAAAAACATACTCGGAGGCTCTAAATAAAAATCTACCTAAGCAACAGAGACCTCCAAAGCAGACATCCAAGCAAACACTACCTCAAAACAAAACACGCACAACACATAACCCACAAAGTCAGTGTGCCAAGCAGCCACAGCCCTTAAGGCTGAATAACACACCTCATACTCTTGTAATAGGTGACTATATTGTCAGACACACTGATGTCCCGCTCACCAAACTAAATAAAGAGAAGGTCACGGTGAGCTGCCTGTCAGGTGCTAGGATCCGCCACATAACGCAAGCACTCAGGTCACTCCAAAGCAAATACAAATATGACTCAGTCATTGTACATGCTGGTGCGAATGACCTGAGACGTACCTCCCTGGACTACATGAAAAGAGACATAGAGGAGCTCTATGATCATGTAGCCCAGGCTGGTGTGACCCTGACCTTGAGCAGCATCTTACCCTCACCTACAATGATGCCACAGTACAAAGACAAAATGATCGATTTTAACAATTGGCTAAAATTTTGGTGTCATTAAAGGGGATCCAGTGTCTGTCAGCCTGGGATGACATGCTCGACAAGCCACGTTGCTTTGCTAGGGATGGCTTGCACCTGTTACCCCTGGGCTTTTGGATATTGGCAAAGGCTCTTGCCACCCCCATAGTGCCTTTTTTAGGCAAGGCTCAAAAGTCAAACCCACCCCCATAGACAGCACAAGGAACAAGAAACCAAGGGTAATGCTGCTAAATGCCATAAGTCTTAACCTCAAGATGCACACACTCAAAGCTCTCCCCAGTATGGAGAACATCGATATCTGTGCAGTGACAGAAACCTGGTTCAAGGCTCCAGAGAGCACCCCAGCACTACCAGGCTATAACTCATATCATGCTTTTCGGCCCCAAAACACGGACCGAACCACAAAAGGAGGGGGAGTTTCCATATTTATCAAGGATATCCACACCTCCAGGTTAGTGGCATTGCACAAAGTATCGGAGACCATCCATGTGCAACTAACAGTGGGTAAGACTGCTTTTCAGTTTGTAGCATCCTACAGACCACCCTCTCAAAGTCAGAAATCTCACTTGGCTTTTCTGAAAACATTGCAGAACATGAAGATCTCTCCAAACACCATTATATTGGGTGACGTCAACTACCCAAACATTGACTGGGAGCACTACTCAAGCCCCAGCACCTTAGCCAAAAGGTTCCTGGAAATTATAAACTCAAATGCTATGGAACAACTAGTCACCTCTCCCACAAGAGGGGACAACATACTAGACCTGATCATTACCAACATGGGGACTCTATGCTCCACACCAGAACTATATCCCTCATTGGTAAGATCAGACCATAAATTAATTTCACTGGATGTCCACATCCCGACCCCACCCCCAGCCCAGAAAACCACAGTGAAAAACTTCTCAAAAGTGAACTTCTCACTTCTCAAAACTGAAGTGGAATCCTTCAAGGCCCCAGGGCCAGTGGAAACTATGGCCCAAACTGCAGAATCCTATATAAACGCATTCTACGGACATCTCCAGGAATGCATGGATCATGCTATCCCAAACAAAACCAAGACCCAATTATCCAAAGGCAGGCGTCCAGTCTGGTGGACCCCTGCGATAAATAAACTGTACAACAGAAGGAGGAAGCTACTACATGATAGAGCAAAATCCCTAATAGGGAAGGCATTTCTGATCAGTACTAGCAAAAAATTATGATCCCTCATAAAATCCTCCAAGGCCAGCTTCGAGAGAAAAATTGCACAGGACACCAAAGACAATCATAAGGCTTTTTTCAGTTATGTTAGAAACCTGGGATGCAACTCCCAGACTTGTTCTGAGTTGATTCTTAATGACAAAAAATACACTGAACCTACAGACATCACCAATATCCTGGCAGACAGGTTCAGTGCAAATTTCTCCACCCCCCCCCCCAAAAAAAATAGCAAGTATCTATCCCGGCAGAGGGCTGCCTCCCAAACATCTCTGATGCTCAGGTGAATGCTGTCCTCTCCAAAGCAAAAAACACTGCTTCCATGGGACCAGATGGCGTCCCAGGTTGCGTCCTACATGAACTCCAAGAGGAACTAATCCCTCAAATAAAACAGCTATACAATCTCAGCCTCACTGCAGGATATGTGCCCACAGAATGGCATAAAGCAACAGTGGTCCCACTCCACAAAGGTGGAGCCTCTATGGACCCTGAAAACTATCGGCCCATAAGCCTGACTAGCTTAGTCTGCAAGGCTATGGAGAGGATCATCATGGAGCTCATAAACAAAGACATTGGGGACGTACAGACACTAGATCCTACCCAGTTCAGCTTTGTCAAGGGCAGATCCTGCCTTTTGAACCTGGTTGACTTCTTCAAAACAGTCACCAAAGCCATAGATGAAGGGAAGGTAGTCCACACAGCCTATCTGGACCTTGCAAAGGCATTTGACACAATACCCCACTCGGGCATCATAGATAAGCTATCCAGCTTAAATATAAACCCCTATGTCACAAGATGGGTTGCAAACTGGCTCAAAGACAGAACCCACAGAGTAAGAGTTGCTGGAGCCATGTCCAACTCAAAACCGGTCACAAGTGGCATCCCACAGGGTTCTGTCATGGGAACACTCTTGTTCGGTATATACTTTTCCGAGGTACAGGCAAACATGGGCGGACTATGGCTCACCAAGTTCGCAGATGACTGCAAACTGGGCGCCATAATCAACTCTCCAGCTGACACAAACATCCTTCAAAAAGGTCTCACAGAGACAGATAACTGGTGCCAGTGCCATGGTTTAAAGCTAAATGCCAAAAAATGTACAGTCATACCCATTGGCAAAAACAATGTGCCCACAAATTACCACATAGGCAGAAACCCATTAAGTACAGAGAAAGTTATTAGGGACCTGGGGACCCAAGTTGATAGCAATCTCTCCTTTGAAAACCACATTGCCAAAGTGGTTAGAAAGACCTTCTACATAGCCCACCTCATCACAAAGGGTTTCACATCTAGATCTAGAGAGGTAATCGTGCCCTTTTATTCATCCATCAGGCCCATCATAGAATACAATGCCCCTTTTTGGATGTACCTTAACCAACACCTGCAGCAATTAGAAAGACCCCAAAAGTATCTCACCAAGAGGATCAAGGGTTTCAAACAGATGCCATATGCTGCTCGGTTAAAAAAACTCCAGCTCTACTCAGTTGCATACCGCCTACTTCGAGATGATCTATGCCTGACATACAAAGCTATGTCAAATCCAGAATTAATGACATGCTCCACCTCAGTAAATCTAAATCCCTTAGAGCTACACGCTCGAGGGACTTGAACCTCAGCACAGAAATAAATAGAACTTGCTGGAGGGACAGGTTCATAACCCACAGGCTCCCTTCACTCTGGAATAGAATTCCAGTTCATGTGAAGCAGAGCACCTCACTGAATCTCTTCAAGAAGAATCTCAATAGGTGGATGGGGGATCGTAGGTTTGTCCCAGGGATTACTCCCGTGTCACTATTAGACAGAGGC
The DNA here is from genome assembly GCF_019279795.1 of Protopterus annectens. Classification (NCBI taxonomy): domain Eukaryota; kingdom Metazoa; phylum Chordata; order Ceratodontiformes; family Protopteridae; genus Protopterus; species Protopterus annectens. Next base: position 1,057,348,233 of record NC_056731.1, on the reverse strand, counting down.
ACAGTAAACTAAACCTTAAAATGGGCACAGTATACTCAAATCAAGGGGTGGCATAAGCCATACAGAATCGGGCTAGGCTTATAATTGCCCCAGGGCAGATAGCCTAGTATGAACCTATGAACCTATGAACCTATGCCTACAAGCCTGCTGAAGGATGATACAGGATCATGGAATCATCAGAAGAAGTGATGATGGCTTTGTTTGAAATAACCTGTGAACCTAATCAACAAGAGACTCCCGACATCACCTTAGACATATGAAAAGAATGGCATCTCTACACCACAACAGTGCTCTTCTCCCTAACTGTTGATTTTGATTGGGGTTATCACCCATAGAAACAGACCCAAGGATGAGTCCTGGAGGAATCCAATTAGTAGTGAAATTTTCAGAGGAGACCATTTGCCCTCATCCTAATTTACTATGTTCTGTTTGTGAGAAGCTATTACTTGTCATAAGGCTGTCCCTGTCAAGCTTCAAGTTGATTCTACCTACCCTCCTTCTTAATCTACCTACTTATCTCATATCCTTCTCCTCATTTCTTCTCTCCTCTCCATAGTATCAATATTACTATATACCAACACCCTGGTTTCTTTCTAAATAATCCCTTGAATCCTGGCTAATGTATCGTTACTGTATAGATATACACTGAATCCTGTACAAAACTGTTAGATTAGTTAACTTCACTTGACTGCAAATATTCTTGTATATACACTTATTTGATGTAAAGATTTGACTTTAATGACCATATTCGTAACTGGAGCTTTCCTCCTCGGGTCCCCACTGAAAACAGGCCTTTGACTCAGCTGGACCAACCCAGTTAACAAATGACAATATATATATATATATATATATATATATATATATATATATATATATATATATATTTATATATATATATATATATATATATATATATATATATATATATATATATATATAAATCTAGGGTCTAAATCAGATCATCGAAATGGCTCATTATCGAATGCCATAACATTGAACTGCAAAACCCGAACCCTAACAATATTGAAACCTCAAAACAGTGATTTTTTTCCCAGGGAAAAAATTTGCTCTTCCGAGAAACACACACACAAACCACAAGCTCACTAAAAAGCAGCAATCCACACACATACATTTGAAAGTTACATCTAACCCTACACTGCACTGCACATACACTACTATCTATCCACTTACCTTAACCCAGACCCTAACCCTAAGGTCCATCACTATCGCACACTCACCTCACCCGCACCCTAACTCACTTAACCCACCCCTAACCCCAAATTCTGTCACAATCGCACACTTACCTGACCCGAGCACTAACCCTAACTCACTCAACCCATGCCCTAACCCAAACTTCCGCACAATCACAAAATTACCTTAAGCCAACCCGTAACTTTCCACCGCATCACTGAAAACAGCGAAGCCACAACAACGGCCAACCAAATTCTTTCCCTAGGAAAGAATTTGGTTTTGTGCAGCTTTGCTGTTTTCAGCATTCACAATATTGGGTTCGATAATAGATCATTCGAAATTCTGCTGTTTCGATGATCTAATATAGACCCATATATATATATATATATATATATATATATATATATATATATATATATATATATATATATACGCACACTAGATCAGGGAAAAGGACACTGAGGATGTTACTTGGATGTATCTATTCTTCCATGCTCTCATCAAGCTTCGTACAACCTTGCCCTATTGTATGAACAACTGACAATTCTTGACTATCAGCTAGATTTTCTTGCCTTTCACACAGACATTGAGTTTTTTGTTTTTTGCTAAAAGGCCTGTCATGTTCTCATTAAGGATTTGCAACACTGGTACTAGACACTGACTTGTTCCATGCTTATCTTCTTATCTTCTGTCAGTCAACGGTATGCTTTATTGGTAATATGTTATTTATTTATTTTACATTTTTTGACTGTGCTATTCTAGCTGGATACATCTCCTTTTTCAGTAGAGGCCCAGGAAGATAAGCTGCAAAGTTAAGTAAAATTTACATCAAAACAGTAGTTAAAAATACAAGACATAAAACAAGTCTACAATAGTTAAAAGTTCAATACTTAAAAAGCATATTTCTATGAATTACTAAACATGAGAGGATTAACAATATTTGGATAGAGAAAATATATAAAAAAATAAGACTTATGTTTAAGAAATAAGTATAGAGGCAAAGGAAAGTTTAGAATTGGCACAAGTGTAGGAGAATACAAGGGTTCAGAGTTATTGAGACATATGGGGTAGAAAGAAGAAAGAGAATGAAGGAAATAGATAAAAGAAGAAAGAACAAACAAAGCACTAGCTAGTGTACAGGTGACTTCTGAGGAGTTTAGTTACAAAGAAGTTTTATATTTGTAGATTTGTAGATTTCATGCTAATTTTTATTTGAAAACATATTAAATGAAAATATGAATTATCTGCAGATAGGCAGATGTACCATAACTCCCCTCAAAATATATTTGCACTTGTGGCTATATCTCAGCAAATATAGACTTCAGTGAATATATCACATGGTTTGTAATGCTGGAAAATTGCCTCAGCTAGAGTAATTACAAGTTTTCTTAAAATGTATTGAGACTGAATGTTGAGGCTAGACATTTTGTTTTACTAGAACTTGATAACTATCTTCTCATTACCATATCTTTTTTATAAACTAGATTTGGATTGGCATGTACAACTTTATTTTTCAAAGATTCAGCAAGTGCCTCTTAAATGTATTTAAGCTTCATTTATGACTATTAGTTATCTCTTCAATTATGCCTTATAAGATAACTCCTTTTACATTTATTGTTAGCCATGCCTGTTCTTACTTAGACTCGGACATGTAATAACGTATAATTTTCTTACCAAAAAAATGAATATTAAAACATTATAAGCATGTTTATTGCATGTCATTGTTCAGGTAACATGATATACTGTGAAATGCAATCTTAAGAGCTGTTGATTTTCTACTGCTGAAAATTTTAACTAATGCCGGTATATATATGCATGCTCAGTTTGATACAGCTGTATAAGATCCCCCCAAAAAATATCTTAAACTTTTAATGCTACAGCAACAGTGCTGTTCTGCTGCATAAATACTACATAATTCTCTCATCCAGGCCAATCAAGTGGCATGATTTCTCACATTCAGTTCTCTCTGTCTGTCTCTCTCTCTCTCTTTGTAACAACTGTGGAACAAAAAGAACAGTACAGAATACCAATATGAATACCGGTTCTGACTATATTCACAAACAGTTGACTGCAGTGAGGCTAACACCCCTACCTATCAAAGTACACAGATTACAGAATAGAGTAATTAATGCAAGCACCATGGCACAAGTCTGATGTATTTAGGAGTGCAGGTGAACTTATAGTAGATGACATCATTAGGCCACATGGTAGGCAACAGGTTGGGAGGGCTGTATGAAATGGATGTGTAGGCTTGAGCAAGTATCAAAATATTGGCAATCCATACCATTGGAGAAGCAACTGTAGGGTACCGTGTCTACTCTGCTGACTAGATGCCCACAGCTGACTGCAGTGAGAATAGAACCCCTACCTAAGTACACAGACTATGAAACACAGCACTTAATGTAAGCACCACAGCATAAGTCTGATTTATACAGGATTACAGGTGAATATATAGTAGATGACATCAGCAGCCAATGTGGGAGATAGGTTGGGAGGGCTGCATAAAATGGATTTGTAGGCTTGTTCAAGTATCAAAATACTAGCAATCCATGTCATTTGAGAAGTAACTGTAGGATACCACATCTACTTTGTTGATTAGACACACACACACAGTCAACTGCAGTGAGTACAGAACTCATACCTATTTATGTGCACAGACTGCAAAACACAGTACGTAATACAAGCTCCATGACACAAATCTGATTTATACAAGAGTGAACTACACTTACAGTAGATGGCATCAACAGGCCATGTAGGGAACAATGGCTTTGGAGGCCTGAATAAGCACATAGATGCATAGCATCATATGTCGCTACTAGCTTAATAGCACTAAGCTGTTTAGAAGCCTAGCTGTGTAACAGCACAAGTACCGTTATTGAGCATAGTTGGATGTTTGAGTTTAGCAGTTTGAGGTTCTCAACATCACAAAATAGCCTTGTCCATGAGGCAGCACACAACATTATATATTGCACTTTGTAGTGCGGTTGATATATGTGTAGAAAAAGTACTGAGATCACAGGGTTGTAGTGCTTGGTGGGGAGAGGCAAGACATGGTTGTATTGTAACTATGTGACATATAGCTAGATCAGGTCCTTAGTTTGCAAAGTTTCCACCTGTAGTTTTAAGTCATACAAAGGAAATGGATAACAAACACAAATAATAAAGCCTCATATATACACTTCCATTGTAGCCACAGTGGTGCAGTGGTAGCGTTGTCGCCTCACAGCAAGAGGTTCGCCCATTCAATTCTCGGTGGGAGAACCTTCTGTGTGGAGTATGCATGTCCTCCCTGTGGTTGAGTGGCATTCAAAAGACATGTGTAAATGAGCGTGCCTTCATTGAAGGTTGGGCATCGAGCTGGCATCTCGGCACCATAAAAATCTACTGCCAATCATTAGCAGACTGGAGTTCCACTGTGATGACCTCTAACTGGGAAAAGCCGAAAGAAGAACAACATATACAGTTCCATTGTGAGCAGTGGGATTGCATGATGGTTACAAAGTGTACACACATTCAAGACGCACCTGCTTGTTAGCAGGTATCAATGCACAAACAAGAGCTGCATTGCTAATCTCTGATAGTTAGTAACGAGTATCTAACTTATACCTGCTGGTTATCAGCACTCTGTTTGCAACATGGTAAGCAGAGCACAATAGTGGCAACAATGCAGTTTCAGGGTCATTGCATCTACTGGCATTTGTGTATATGTTGCTGGCAAAAGTGAAGGCCATGGTGGTCAAGATAGCAGGAATACATTTACAGGACTATAGTACACAGTACACGCACAGTTTTACATTTGATTATTAAATGTGATAACACATAGATTACTAAATCACTAAAAGTAATAGTGTATGGAATGTGCTGTCTTCAACCCAAGGACCATGTGTATGTCAGTCCTATACTTACACCTGCTGCAACAAGAAGATTGAGGAAACAATTGTCTATGTTGCACTTCTTTGCTTTAAACTGTAATGTCACAGCATTTAAACAAAGGTTTCACACGCTGTACTAGAACCCGGTACCATATGTACTATAGGCCGGGTTTTTGCAATGCCCAAAAGCATTCATTTAATGTATCCAGCTTCTATTTTTGGCTGTCTTCTTCCTAGATTCTCCAGTTTTTCCTGTTTCTGCAATGTTGTGCTTTGTGCAAGCCACATAAGCACAGACAAACCTGAAATGTATTTGTTCTTTGGTTCCACTTTTTTCATTATGCAGTGCATCATGCAAAAAGTGGAATTAAAACAAGAAAAATAAGAAAAGAAAAAAAGGGAGACATAGATGAAATGAGGAAAAGAAGTGTGTGACATACACAGTAGAAAATGATAGTACACATGAGATATTTCTACATAGTTCTGGATTTAAACTCTCACACCAGTGCAGCTTCAGAAAGCAGGATAGATGTCTTACTCTTCTTTGCCACACAAAGAGCTTTGCAGCAAAGAACTGAAGTCATTCTTCACAAAACTAACTCCAACAGAAAGTACACCTCTACCAGTCAGCTGTTATTTGTACATTTAATTATCTTTATTATATTTGTACATAGTGTACTTAGTGATCACGCAATCTCTTATGATTATGCTTGCAAATAGGGTTAATATCATGTTGTCGAACTTTTAAAAGTTCGAACGTCATATGGTCGGCACCATATGATTGAACTTTTAAAAGTTTGAACATTTCAATGAAGATCTCCATACAGTGTGTAATGGGACGATTTCCCTTGTCTGCACTGTAGTGCGATCTCTGAGTTGGTATATTTAAAGAGCGGGTGGTGGGAGGGGCTCAGGTGGGCTTACCCTCCTGCTTAACCCATTCAGGTAGCTTTTTTCTTTGTTTTTTGTTTTTTTATTATATTTTTGAACTTTTAAAAATTTGATCGTATAATGTCGACCATATGATGTTCAGACTTTTAAAAGTTTGATTATCTAATATAGACGATGCAAATATACAGCTCTGTCTTACATTTCTGTGTTTTTTGGGAATTTATCATTTGCCTGACCAGTAGTGTGAGACATGCAGTGTGTAAGCCATTCCATATCATTGGCCTTAAAATGTGTGAGGATATTAACTGGGAGTAATATGATATGCAGTTGCCAGCAACTAAAGACCAGTTTGGATGGCACACACAAGCATATACTGTAATTTTGGGGGGAGCATAGGTGAGTTACTGTTATGGCACGAACTAGGATACACTGCTCTTTTCAGGGGGGGGGGACAAAAAACAGTTACTATTATGGCACAAACAAGGATAGCCTGTCTTTAAGGGGAGGCAAAGGTGAGTTACTGCTATAACACAAACAAAGATCTGATGCTCTTGTTACTCTCCTTTTTTGGTATCTTTCCTGTTGTTTGATCTTGGCAAAAATTGTGAAGTCAGAAACTGCAATGTGTTTCATTACTTTCTAACTTCTATCTTTAATGATTTGCCAGTACAAAGGTATGGTGCTAAACTTAGGGCATGCAGTGATCATCAGTACTGTATGACTGTCTGAATCCTTGAGCCCTGAGGCCTACTACTTACTAATAGACACATATAAGTAAAATATGTCTCTGCTGTCACATGCTAAGGGATTTTCTGTACAATTCCATCACTATTTACTTGATTACTGTTCCAAATTAAGAAATTCAAGGATATGCCATAATATTATTAAGGAATGCACTTTAGGTTCAGGACTTACCTTGCAAATGCAGTAGTTGACACAGTTTTAGTTCACAGCTGACTCCGTCTGATGCAAGCAGTACACTGTCAATACATGGGGAGGTAAAGTTTGTGTGAGTTGCCTGATATTAATTTACTATATGCATGTGAGTAGGAGATAGGTATTATGCACCTAGGTTGTCAGTGAATATGCTAGGCATTGTCTCTTATCCAAAGCAAAGGCATACTGAGCATGCCTATGTCTGCCTCCAGCCACAGCAGCTGGTGGGTCCCCCTCCAAGTCCTCCTCTGACTGTGATTGTGATGTGGCATTGATGATCATTTCTGTCCCTTCCTCTTGTTGATCCTGCTGCAGCTGTTTCTGCAGGATCAAATTGTTTAGCATAGCGCATACTGTGAAGATTTGTATACATGTGCGTGGATTATACTGCAGTGCTCCTCCAGATGTATCTTGGCACCAGAACAATGACTTCAGCAGCCAAACACATGCTCTTTGATGTTTTTAGTTTACACATATACCTTATTATGGCATTCTTTCATGGTTGTGTGTGCACTTCTGATGGGAGTCATCAGCTACAGTTTCAGTGCATAGCCAGCATCCACCAGTAAATGGCCCTGTGGGATGTCCCACCTAGCAAACATCTGGTACAGCTGGGATTTGTGCCAGATATGGGAGTCATGAAAACTGCTGGGATTGCCTGCACACTCACTTATTGGCATTCATGGGCATTACACACAATGTGTCAGTTCATAGCATCATAGGAATTTACTAATCTATCAACACAGCTATCATTTCAAGCCTAGCCAGTTCATTGCACTGTAATACCACAGATATGCTAGTCAATACCCAGGATTGCATTTAGTAAAGACTGCCCATGTCCAGAAGGGTTGTGGGTGTGATCCTCTGTAAGAATTTATTGTGCCCCATCCACTCATTCAGGTTCCTCTTGAACAGTCAATGGAGTGGTATCCCTTGTAGTTAATGCAGATTCTACCCTGCTCACCAGGTGGTGCCTTAATGTGTACATGAGTGCAATATATGGCCCCAGTACTTCAGGGTAGTGCACTACATGGTAGAACTGTTGCATATTTCTGGCCCTCTCCTCAGAACTATTGGGAAATCATATGTGCTCACTGGCATGTATGAGCATTTTATCCAGGAATTGGTGGAGGATCCTGGATGCTGATGCCTGTGACACACCTATCATGTCCTCAGTTGGTCTTTGAAAGGTTCCTGTGGCTAAGATTCTAAGGGCTACACATACCTTAGTTTCCTTTGGGATGGGTTCCCCTCGGATGGCTCTGGCTTTGAGTTGAAAATGGCAGAAGTCACAGAGTTCTTGTAGTGTGTCCCCATCCAAGGTGTAGCTCTCTGTAATCTAAAGGGCATGAATAATCTGAAAAGGTAACCTGGGCCTGAAAAGCTTCTCTTTCTCAGCCTAGGCCTATTGGCACCAACAGCAGCACCACTGGCTTCAGCCTGTAGCACATAGAGATGGGTCAAAGCAGCAGCAGCCCCCTTACATTGTGTCCCTGTAGATCTTCTATGTCTTTACTTCAATAGTACTGAAGTATGCAGGAAAAATGAGTATGGAGTCTACATGGATGTTGTATAGCTTGTTAAATAGCTCTGCCATGTTGGATTGGTTCATTAACATGCAATTCACCCACATATGCTGCAATTAGCATCTATTAAACACACCTGCTGCTTGCTCATTAGTCTGCTACGTGCAGCTCCAAAACCTCTGTGCACTTTCCCGCATCTCCAAATAAATAAGGTAAGCACAGGCAAAATTAGTATTACTTTCCTCTGTTCCCATGACATCAAGCAAACATTGAGCACAAAATGTGAAGGAAAGGTTGCATACCCTGTACTAGAACCCAGGACCATTTATACTACAATCCTACACATACACTTCCTGCCATAGGAACAGTTACATGGAAACCCCAGAGAAAACCGCCATTCATTCCTCTGTTTGCTGTCATTATGCTAAGCATGGTATTGCACAGACAATGAGCAAAATAATAAAAAAAGTAGTTAAAACCATCAGAGATGACAAATGCTGCCAACAAAGGAATAGGAGGTTGCATCTTAATGAAACAGAACTTGTGAATTGTGCACTGCTTACGTGAATTTTCACTCTTCACAGACTTACATATATACCTCTTTAAGTCTAACCTGACTCAACCCCTGGTGTCATCATTCACTGTTGCCATCCGTAGGTTCATAGGTTCATAGATTAGTACTAAGCTAACTGCCCTTGCGAGCCATTTTAAGCCTAGCCAATTATCCCTTGTGAGACTCAAACCCTGCACCTTGTGTTTGTAAGGCAAACACCTTAACCATTAGGCCACCCTCCCATTGAAAACAAAACTGAGGGAGTGCCTACACAATGTGAACATCCCTACATAGTTCCAATTTATTGGGATTCAGTACTTCTAATGACTTTAGACCTCATTTGTATCTACACCTTGCTGATAGCTCAGAATCTACATGGTTGGCAACCATGTAGCCAGCGAAACTGAAGTGGCACCAAATGTTGAACACACAAGGGAAAGTATTACTTTGTCATATATCTGCATAGAGGAGTAACTTTTTTGAGAAAATATGCTTGTATTTTGTCAGCTATGTACTGTGTATACTTACATGCCATTATGAATAGTCTGTTTCATGGGGTTTACACTTTATACTTTTAGCTGTCTGCATTAGTAACAAGGGCATTCTTCTTTTGGGGGTGAGGGAGCTGCTTTTATGTCATGGCACATAAAAAAGATATGTTGCTATTGTTACTTTCCTTTTGTTACATTCACCCTGTATAAAACTGGAATTATGTCTCTGCTATCATCTAACAATGTTTACTTGCTCTTCTGTCCATGTAGACTCCTTTCCATGCCTGTAATCAAAGCAGTTTTAATACACAGGTAACACCAGCATGGAGTCTACATGGTTGGTTTAGAGCTTGTTGGATTGCTCTATCATGATTGTTGTTTGATCAACATACAGTTCAGCTACTTATGCTGTAATTAGCATGCCATGGTACTTACCTTGTTTGTGATTGAGTGCCCGTGGCTACACAGAGTTTGCTGAATCTAAAAATATTTGCAGCCATGGACACATAGTGCTGAGAGGTGCACATGGTGAAAAATGACTGTGTAGGCTTTATTGAACCCCCCTTGCTCTCAGTGGAAGTGATCATTTACGCTGAGAGCAGATGTTGTGTTATGTGGTCCCCATAGCAAGCCTGTTTATAGACAGGCCTTACACCTTAGTAAGTCACTTACAATGAAAACAAGTCTTGCAGAATCAGGACAGGCTTACACTGACAGCAACTCTTTTTGAATATGGTGCATTATGTTCTTGATCAATAAAAAAAAAAATTAGTAAATGAATAGTATGCAGAAAAGACATTTAAGTATATTTGTTTATTTGCATTATATTTTTACCTCCCTCTATAAATATCTTCAAGTCAAAAACAGTTTTGAGTATGTGATAAACTCTTGACCTTTTATCCACAAGTGAACATAAATGTATTCTTCCCGAAAAAAGCTGTTCTAATGATGTTGTATACAAGAAGAATATTTCTTCTGTTATGATAATCATTCAGAGTGTAGCAAAAAAATTGCCTCAACAGTGTATGTTCTAGAGCTTTCTACTGAAATTCAGTATAAACCCTAATTAATAAAAGTAGACAGAAGTGTAGTGGCTAATCATTGCTGCAGATGAGTTTGAGGCTCCCTGCAATGCTCCCCACAACTGTAGTAATGTTGTGATGTGTGCTAAATGTTTAATATGCAATTTATATGATGTTTTATGTTTTTTCTATTTTTTTTTTTTTTGTTTTTAACTGCATGTTTGCATGGCAGGGTGCAAAGTGCAGCAATGCCAAGCTGTGCTCACATATAGACAGCTGACACCTGCCAGACATCTAAAAATAGAAACCAAATGCATTTTATTATTTATTTCCAAGCTTGTTTACATATATTTATGCATGTTTGCATGGCACGGTGCTCAGCAACACTAACAGGTAGCTCAGTAGTATATGTGAAGGTATAGTAGCTATCATAATATCCAAGTAGCCAATGGGTAGAGTTACAACTATATGTGTAGTAAATCCTGGGTTCAAATCCATAGCAGGCAAAACACGTTTGTAACTTAATACAGTTATTTTGTATAATTTAGTAACAAAATTTAAAATATGACACTGCTGTGCTCTGCTAAGCACTGCTTAAGCAGACTAAGCACCACATAAATATCATAATGGCTGTTAATGTTTGCATGGTGCTAAGCTTCACTAAAACCAAAGTTCTGCAAGTTTTCGGGCTGCTCAGCTCTGTTTAGCTGGTTTGTGTGCTGCTAAGCAATGTGGTGCTTTTTTGAATGTTGCTCAGTGATGTGTAAGTGTGGGACAACAGCCTATTTTAAGCCCAATAAGCAGGAATTTTGCAGTTGTCATTGGAGTACATTCAACTGTTGGTGTGGCTGACAGTGTTGGTGAAGGTGTGCACTTTCAGGTGCAGAGGTGGGGCAGTCAGGAGTCCAAGGTCATGCTTGGGGTCTTTGTTAAAGACCATGATCCCTGGTTGATGCAGGGTGGATTCCAAGACTCAGAGTGTAAGGTGGAGGCCTGGGACTGCTTGGCCAGGGAACTCATTAGTGTTACTGGTATCCCCCACACAGATGAGCAGTGTCATAACCACCATGATGACTTGAAAATGAGAAAGAGGGGAACCCTGGACACCAGAGTCCAGGAAGCTCGAGATGGGAATGCCCCACAAGTATGTAACTATGACTTCCTCTGTCTTATCAAAATGCAAGCTGAATGTCTGCAAAACTGGTGTGCATAATGGTATGCTTCTGTCCCAACAGCTACAGCTGAGGGGGTTTGCAATGATAAGTCACATGCTGGGAAATTGGCCAGGCTGCACCTTGAACTTGGTAAGTACAGATTAAGTATACCAACTATAGTGCAATACACAAGAAAGTCTAAAGCAAAAAAAGTGTAGTGCAATAAATGGGCAATTAGAGCTGTAGACCTGTAGTGTAATAAATGAACACTAACAACTGTATTTCAATAAAACAACAACAATAACAATAACAGTAAGCAAAATGTTGTTCAGGATGATTGTGTTGTCAAAACCTTTACTGTAGAACTGTATACGTTGAATGTCTATGGTAAGGTTGCTGCAGTCAAGTGTAACACTGTAATAGCTGTACTATGCAAATCTAATGGCCTGCAACTGTATTGCTTAACTCATAGTACTGGCCAAGTCTGTCTCCAGGCCATTATCAGTCACATAATGGTCTCTCTTCCTCAGATATCAGGTAATAAAGGTAAATGGGAGAGGTAGCCCAGTCCATGGAAAGATATTGTGTGTGGACTTCACAGATATTTCAAACCAATAACAATAAAATGTGTTCATTGGTATTGTTGATTCTAAAATAAAACTTTTTTAATATATGCAGTATGGTTGTATTCCATACATGCGTGTTCTACTTTCACTGCAGTCTAGTATAACACTGTAATATTACTGGAATGCCATAGGAATGTCCTGTAACTTGTATTTCTCAATTCATAGTATAGTTCCAGGTGATCTCCAGGCAAGAATCAGACACTCAATAGTCAGCAGTGACTCAGTAGCTTAGTCTATTAAATGCTTTGTATGCAGTACATTTTTCCACAGGCAGTCCTGGGTTAGAATCCAGTGGTATGTAGCACTACATTTTCAGCATCAGTCATGTAATGCTTACATTTTCTCTCTCACCAAGAACACAATGAATGTATTGGTGAGGTAGCCCATACTATGCGCAGATATTGTGTTTAGAATTCACAGAATGTTAATATCAATATGAAGAATGTGTTCATTAGTATTGTTATAAATAAAGCTGTGTAATCCCAGTATGGCTGTATCTCTTGCATGTCTGCACAAAGTTGCTGCAGTCAATTATTACATTATTTGTGGATATCCCCTGCAGTCATAGCTATTGGGTTTTATTTTCATGCCTGCCAACTAAGGCATAACAGCTGTCTAGTTTACCTACTGTACACAGACATGCCTCTCAAGTGCCACAATTTCTCGTATTGTAATTAAAACTGCCTAATTCATCTGTCACACAATTAGTAGATAAATTATTACCTGGAATGCAATGTATTACCAAATCCATTTACAGAGCACCTGGGTAGTTATATAAGTCCACATTATGTGACACTGTTCTGTGTAGTGGTGTACCTGCATTTCTTATTGCTTGGCCCATACTGACCTATGCTAACAGCTTAGGAGGTATGTATATGCTGCATCAGCTATAGGGGAATTGTAGTAATGGTACTCAAAACTGACACTGCACACCTGTAGAGTATTTATTAACAGTGTTTTCAGGGATATAATCTGCATTGTCAGTAATGGAATAGGTTCATAGGTTCATACTAGGCTATCTTCCCTTGGGCATTTATAAGCCTAGCCAGAGTGTGTTTGGCTTTCGCCACCCATTTTAAATTAATTTTGCTATGCCCTTTTTCGAGGTTAGTATACTGTGCCTCTGTCTAACAGTGACCCTTCCAATTTGTCTGCTTGAAAATGTATCCTCACCTTCCCAACTTCACCCCCCCACATGTACCTATGTCCCTTCCCCAACATCCCACTCTCACCTTAAAAAAAATGAGCACCTGCCCCCCCAAAAAATATCATCCCATACGTAGCTCTCCATTTCGCATAAGTGCCCATTGGTCACACATCCCTCAGTCCAATTGGCTTGACAATGCGGTTATGTTGTCCTCACCCCTTTCTCTGGTGTAGGGAGTTCAAAGTCATGTACAAATTCTGCCAAAGTGCATGGCTGTTTGTGTACAAGAAATGGATAGCTATGGTACTTTCCTACACCCATCCTGCACATCCCTACATGCCTTTCACTATGTTTTTCCCCTGCTTGCCCCATTTTACCAGTTTTATGCCTCCCCTTTTTCTTTTCAATATAATTTTATTGCTGCATTGAATGATGTGCAGCTTTGCTTAGCTCAGCTAAATAGAGCTATAATGACTCTATGTGGCTAACACATCCTACAACTACCTCAGTTATACTATCTTGGTTGTATCCACACACATAGTATGTTGCCACACTGTGGGGTATGACGTGTGAGCAAGCAGTGGATAGTGCCAGCCATTTAATTCTTGCTGTATCTATACAAAGTGGACATCCATGTATTTTATCCTGTAATGTGGTTGCCTTTAGGTGTCTTTCAGGACTAATGCATCATAGATGCCATGCCCCCTTCTTAGACGTGGAGAATGAACTAATACTTCAAGGACTACACCAGCATCCTCACATCCTTCTATCCAGGGGAGGAAAAACAGGGAACAGCGGGCTGCATTGTGGGAAAATCTTGCTTGGGATGTGAATGACTGTGGCCACCAAGACAGGACATACGGGTAGGTTCAAAACTGCACTACAGACATGGTGAATGCTGCATGACAAAGGGCAGCTAATGTAGCCAGGGACTGTGCCATCACCAGTGGGGGTGCTGCAATGGAACAACCACTCACAGCCACTAAGGAATTCCTGGTGAACCTAGGGACACACAGCAGCTTCCAGGCATCCATCACACCATACATTGTGTAGGTGGGTGCCACATTGTCCACAGTAGAGGAGCATGCAGGTAAGCTTACCATGATCACCATTGTAATACTGTAGCAGTCATTCTGTCAGGCTATACATCATTATCTGGGTGTCAGGTCTATGTTCTGTGGGGGGGGGTTAAACTCAGTTGTACATTCATACTCAGAATGTCACCAATACATCAAGTAACACAGTAGCTACTGTACATGTGAAATATATGCCGGTATTACCTTATTGTACTGCAACATGTGGTAGCACTGACATTATTTCACTCTCACTTTTTTACTTGTCCATCAGGAGTTGTCCAAGGCTGTGGTCTCTCAAGTGCGTAGCTCGATGGGATTTTGATTTTCTGAAGTGCAGCATGTCCATTAATTCCAGGTTGGACATGGCTTTATACGTCAGCCACAGATTGCCTCTGAGCAGGCTGTATGCCAGTGAGTAGAGCTGGAGTCTTTTTAACCGGGCAGCATATGGCATCTGTTTGAGCCCTTTGATCCTCTTGGTGAGGTACTTTGGGGTCTTTCCAGTTGCTGCAGGTGCCTGGTAAGGTACATCCTAAAAGGGGCATTGTACTCAATTATGGGCCTGATGAGGGATGAGTAAAGAGGCATGATCTAGACATGAATCCCTTCATTGTTAGGTGGGCTATATAAAATGTTTTTCTAACCACTTTGGCCACGTGGTTTTCAAATGAGAGATTGCTATCAACTTGGGTCCCCAGGTCCCTAAGTACTTCTTCCGTACTTAATGGATTACCACCTATGTGGTAATTTGTGGGCACTTTGTTTTTGCCAAAGGGGATGACTATACACTTTTTGGCGTTTAACTTGAGGCCAGGGTTCTGGCACCAGTTGTCTGTTTCTATAAGGCCCTTTTGTAGGATGCTTGTGTCGGCTGGAGAGTCGATTATGGCGTCTAGTTTGCAGTCATCTGTGAACTTGGACAGCCACAGTCCTTCCATGTTGGCCTGTACCTCCGAGAAATATATACCGAACAAGAGAGGTCCCAGGACTGAGCCTTGTGGGACGCCACTTGTCACTGGTTTGGAGTCTGACATGGCTACAGCAATTCTAACCATGTGGGTTTTGTCCTTGAGCAAGTTTGCAACCCATCTAGTGACAAAGGGGCTTATATTTAAGCTGGTGAGCTTATCTATAATGCCCAAGTGGGGTATTGTATCGAAGGCTTTTGCGAGGTCCAGGTTGGCTGTGTGGACCACCTTCCCCTCGTCAATGGCCTTGGTGACTGTTTCAAAGAAATCGACCAGGTTTAAGAGGCAGGATCTTCGCTTAACAAAGCCGAACTGGGTAGGATCCACTGTCTGTAGGTCCCAAATATCTTTATTTATGAGGTCCATGATGATCCTTTCCATTGATTTGCAGACCAGGCTAGTGAGGCTTATGGGGCGATAGTTTCCAGGATCCATTGAGGCACCACCTTTGTGGTGAGGGACCACTGTTGCTGTACATCACTCTTTGGGTACATGTCCTGTAGTAAGGCTGAGATTGAACAGTACTTTTATGTTTGGGTTTAGCTCTTCTTGGAGTTCATGTAGGACGCAGCCCAGGACACCATCTGGTCCCATTGATGCTGTTTTTTGCTTTGGAGAGGGCAGCTCTTACCTGAGCATCTGAGATGTCAGGGGGCAGCACTCTGCTGGGATAGATATTTGCCCTTTTGGTGGGGAGGAGGGGAGAAGTTTGCTCTGAACCTGTCAGCTAGGATGTTGGCAATGTCTGTGGGTTCGGTGTATTTTTTTGTCATTTTGTACTAATTCTGAGCATATCTGGGAATTCCCACCCAGGTTCCTAACATAACTAAAGAAAGCCTTGTGATTATCCTTAGTGTCTATTCAATTTTCCTCTCGAAGCTGGCCTTAGACGATTTTATGAGTGCTCGTAGTTTTTTGCTAATACTGATCAGAGATGCCTTCCCTTTTTGGGATTTTGCTCTATCATGTAGTAGCTTCCTCCTTCTATTGTATAGTTTGTTTATGGCTGGGGTCCACCAGACAGGATGCCTGCCTTTGGAGGATTGGGTCTTGGTTTTATTTGGGATTACATGATCCATGCATTCCTGAAGGTGTTCATAGAATGCATTTATAAAGGATTCTGCAGTCTGGGCCATATTTTCCACAGGCCCGGGGGCTTTGAAGGATTCCACCTCGGATTTGAGGAGTGTGAGATTTGCTTTAGAGAAGTTTTTCACTGTGGTTTTCTGGACAGGGGCTGGGTTCGAGATCTGAATATCCAGTAAGATTAGTTTATGGTCTGATCTTACCAGCGAGGGATACACTTCTGGTCTGGAGCATAGAGCCCCCATGTTGGTGATGATCAGGTCCAGTATGCTTTCCCCTCTTGTGGGAGTGGTAACAAGTTGTTCCATAGCATTTGAGTTTATAAATTCTAGAAATCTTTGGGCTAGGGTGTTGGAGCTAGAGTAATGCTCCCAGTCTATGTTTGGGTAGTTGAAGTTGCCCAATATAATGGTGTTTGGAGAGACCTTCATATTTTTCAGTGTTCTCAGGAAGGCAGAGTGGGGTTCCTAGGTTTGGGATGGTGGTCTGTGGCAGGCAATAAACTGGAAGGCAGTTTTACCCACTGTTAGTTGCACATGGATAGTCTCTGATGCTTCGTGCTGTGCCACCAACCTGGAGGTGTGGGTATCTTTGACGAATATTGATACCCCCCCCCTCCTTTTGTGGTTCGGTCCAAGTTTTGAGGCCAAAAAGCATGGTATGAGGTATAAACTGGTAGTGCTGGGGTGCTCTCAGGAGCCTTGAACAAGGTTTCTGTTACTGCACAGATATTGATATTCTCCATGCTAAGCAGAGTTTAGAGTGCATGCATCTTGAGGTTTAGACTTCTGGCATTGAGTAGCATTACTCTTAGTTTCTTATCCCTTGTGATACCTATGGAGGTGGGTTTGTCTTTTGAGTCTTGCCTAAAAAAGGCACTATGGGGGTGGCAAGAGCCTTTGCCAATATCCGAAAGCCCAGGGGTGACAGGTGCAAGCCATCCCTAGCGAAGCATCATGGCTTGTCGAGCATGTCATCCCAGGCTGACAGGCATTGGATCCCCTTTGAATGACACCAACACTTAAGCCAGTTGTTGAAATTGATCATGTTATCTTCATATTGTGGCATCATTCTTGGTGAGCATAAGATGCTACTCAAGGTCAGGGTCATACCAGCCAGGGCTACATCCACAGAGAGCTCCTCTATGTCTCTTTTCGTGTAGTCCAGGGAGGTACGTCTCAGGTCATTCACACCAGCATGGACAATGACTGAGTCATATTTGTACTTGCCTTGGAGTGACCTGAGTGCTTGTGTTATGTGGCGGATCCTAGCGCCAGACAGGCAGCTCACCATGACCTTCTCCTTGTTCAGCCTGGTGAGTGGGACGTCAGTGTGCCTGACGATAGAGTCACCTATTACAAGTGTATCAGGTGTGTTGTTTAGCCTTAATAGCTGTGACTGTTTGGCACACTGGCTTTGTGAGCTATGTGTTGCACGTGTTTTGCTTTGTGGTAGCGGTTACTTGGGTGTCTGCTTTGGAGGTCTCTGCTGCTTAGGCAGATTTTTATTTAGAGCTTCTGTGTATGTTTTTGTGTGTTTATGTGTTTGGTTTGCTGTCATGGTAGGTCTATGTGAGACTGGAATTGTAGTGAGTGTGGTTTCCTTCTCCTCCTGACTGGTTACATCAGTACTGAGATGAGAGAGCTTAGCCTCCAGTTTGGCTATATGGTTACATCTGTCACATGTGTTGGAATTTGTTGGGAGGAGGAGGGTTGTCTGTGTACATGAGGCAGTTGTAACATTGCTTCAAGATTCCCAGATTCACCAGCTGGACCAGAGATGAGATTGACAACTGACCTTTGGACATGCTAGAATAGCATTGGCAATTCCTTTATAATTGAAAAAAGGGCCAATGGGGAACAAGGATCTCAAGAGGAGTTTGTGAGGGTGTAGTGCTTTTAATTTTTTAGTGCTGACTTATATAATTGCTTTAGTGAGCAAGTTGCAGGCTTTAGAGTAGGAATAGGGTGTTTATTATGAGAACTTGATCAGTTCTAAGGAAAAAAAGTGAAGAGCAGACTTTGTGGAGCTGAGAATGGTTTAAACCCAATTAAGCGGAGCTGCCTGATGCTGCGCTATGAGCAAAATCGTGCAAAGCTGCGCCAAAGTGGGTTTTATACAGGGAGACTTCAAAGAGCTAGAAATTGGCCCAAAACGGCCAATAGACTACCAGATTCTTGTGCTGGGAATACTCCTCTAGGGATAGATAGGCTGCTTTAAGCTCCCAATTGCCACTGGTGAACAAAGAAGCCTCCCTTTATCCAAGAAAGGAAATGGGCAACACAGGAACTTTCCAAAAGTCCAGAATACAGCAAAGCCCGTATTTTGACTACTCTAGGTCAGGAAAGACAGGAAACAAGGATAAATGTTTTTGTTTTTGTGTCTGATGCGCAGGGTGACTATATTACTTGACATGTATTTGTGTAATGCAGTATTGTTTTGCCATGCCACTTGTAGTAGTCACCAACATACACTGCATGCTGGCATATGTCATGATTATGCAACATACTTTTCTGGACATTATGTTGTATGATGTTGTACTGGCGGTATTGTTACACAATGACAGGTATGTCACAAGCCTGTGTATGTTTCTGTTTGAGGAGTCTGAGAGGATAACTTATGGACACACAGTGGCAGTGAAGCGGCACAGCATAGTAAGGCAGCACACCAGAAATATGACTTCAGCAAGGTACAGCAGTATAAGTGCTTGACGCCACATGTTCACATCTGCATGACAGTCTACCAAAGACAATATCAGCAGTCAGCGTATGTTTACATTCATAATTTGTGATAAGGTCTGCTGGTGAGCATAGTAGATGGATGACTCACTGCACGGACATTAACTTACTATGTGATGTTAGTACTACATGCTTGTGGCAAACATTTGTCTAACAGACATAAACACACCCTTGCAACAGACCATGCCTAAAGGTACATGGAGCACCTCAGTGCACCTCAGCACTTGCCATCTGTTTGATTGGTTGGGTGGCCATCATCTCAACACACAGCATATGCCTGAGTCCCTCTTGGACTAGGGAAATATGTGCTGGTCCTGTACTGAGGGGTATACAGATGTCTCTGATTGTAAGGGTTGTAAGGCCATTATGCTAGTTAATTTCACATGACCTATGGCTTCATAACATAATGCATACTGTTGTACAGCCCCACACACAAGCATGGCAACATTCAGGCTAGCATCACTTCTCATCATTGCATACAGGATACACCAAGGCAGACACATAGTGCAAGTTGGCTGTATGTAAATTAAAACACTTACCTATGTACTAGTAGACACTACAGATCACAGTACCCAATGCATGCAACACAACTCATGTCTGATAGTACTATCAGTTTATAACATATAATGCTTGTTGATATCAGCAAGCCTTGTTACGGTCAGTCATTTGGGGTGGGTCACATCACCCTCTGCAGATGCAAATCCCTAAGTCTAGGTTACAAAGGTTTTCATACACATGCCACCTGGCTATGCAAACACACCATGGTGAGTGGAGTGAGATTAGATCTCCTACCTATCTAGGCTTATACACTATAGATCTCAGCACTTATCGCATGACCACAGGTTTAAGTTTGATACTACACAGTCAGCTGGTAGTCTTAAATTGGCTGACATCATCCAGCCTTGTAGAAGAGGGCAGTTTGGAAGTCAGCAGCAAGTTACAGGCCCAAAAAGTGCATGAACATTGTTGCTGGATAGCCCATAAGGGCATGTCAATTGTTATACAGGGGTATAGAGCGCAGTTTGGAAGCCAACAGAATGTTACAAGTACAAAAAGTGCATAACCATTGCAGCTGGATAGCCCATAAGGGCATGGCTGTTGTTTTGGAGGGGTATAAACACACACACACAGCCATACAGCAAGTGGGCTGCAGTGAGATTAGAACCCCTACCTATCTAGGCTTATACATTATAGATCACGATACTTATTGCATGTGCCACAGGTTAAGTCTGACACTACACTGTTAGCTGGTAGTCTTAAGGTGGCTGACATCATCAGACCTTGTAGAAGAGGGCAGTTTGGAAGTCAGCAGCAAGTTACAGGCCCAAAAAGTGCATAAACATTGTTGTTGGATAGCCCATAAGGGCATGTCCATTGTTATGCAGGGGAATATACACACACACACACACACACACACACACACACACACACACACACACACACACACACACACACACAAACGCACACACACACACACACACAGACACACACACACACACACACACACATGCACCTTGTGGGCTGCAGTGAGAATAGAATCCCTACCTATCTAGGCTTACACAATATAGATCACAATACTTATCTGATATGCCACAGGTTAAGTCTGTTGCATATGTGATATGTGATTGCAGGCACAGTACTTGTGTATTACACAAGCTAGGCTTGTGTTGAACAGCATCTGTGACCTGCAGAGTGATATTGGTTCATACTGTTATCTGCATATAGTTGTTATGTTAGCTATGTGTGTACAGTTACCAGTATGGCCATATGTGGCTGCTTGCAATTACTTAGGTGAGCCTGTGGGCAGGGACAATGTGTCCTGCCCATGCATGTGTTGACACCATTATACACTACACAAGCTGATCACCTGTGTCTGTCTATATGGTGACATCCAGCAGGCATAGAGGTATGTAGGTAAGTGGATTTTGTACTGTTGCACCCTTAGTTTGCATCCTTTGAATAATATTATGGCTGTGTGATTGTGCAGATTGCTCACCATTATTAGGGTATGTCGGACAATGCAAACATACACACACATGTTTATGTATATAACAGGGATGTATATATAAATGTAGCTGTGTGTGTGTATAATGTGTATATGTGTTATATAGATATATGAGGGGAGTCTATGTATCTTTTTCAATATATATAGCTATATATATATATATATATATATATATATATATATATATATCAGTATATATCTATTTGACACTACATAGCAATAGATATACTATGCACATGCGAGAGAGAAATACTGACAGACAGATATGTATACATATATGTCTGTATGTATAGACTTTTATACATAACGGGTCATTTCAATGAAGGGCCAATAGAATTGCGCTCAGTATATGTATATGTCTGTATGTATAGACATTTATACATAATAGGTCATTTCAATAAAGGGGCAGCAGAACTGCACTCAATTTTATTAAGTGTACAGGCATGCCCAGTGGGATTGTCAGTACTTATAATGTCACTACAGGCCACACCTACCTGTATTCCAGTCTGGAAATTTGTATGTTACAGACATTAACATATGCGCCTGTTTCTGCAGTATGGCACTTCACTCAAAATGTCCACAGCATTCCCCAGCTGTCTGCTGTACTAAATATGTGACTGGGGTTGGTAATGTTACACCACCAACAGACTGGCAGTCTGCATACCTCTGAACTGATCTGAGTTTCAGAGAATGTCCAGAGTTTTGCCTCATATATCTGGCCTGTTCCTCACACATCTGTGGTCTTCTGGTGCTTTATTGAATGTTGGCATCAATACATTCTACCAACTCCAACTACAGACAAAGAATTGTGTGTCAGACTTTATATCCCTCAGAAAATATGTACTAATACAACACCTTTAATTTCAGCAACCACCTAGGTTTATGTGACCAATATTTAAAATCTGTCCCTATGATTATGCCTTTGTACCCCCAATCTTTCTGGCTTTGTCCAGATTTCTTGCAGTAAGAGGTTGAGATGTATGCCATTCTGTGAAAACATCAACATTCTACTACCTCATATGCACAAAAAGCAAGTAATTACAGATTTGAACCATCAACACCATCACCTATGCTAGCTTTTCTAATCCACTGAGCCACACAGGTCACTAGACAGAGAGGGATCATTCATCAGACAATCAACAGCATACATATGTAGATTGTAATCCTGCATGACAGGAGACATACGATGTGTGAGTGTTATCTGTGTTACAACCCTGAGATTGCCTGGTCCACTGATATACCATAGCTGATTTTCTGTTAAAGCAGTTATATGGGTACACTGCTGTGCTGTGGTGGGTGAACAACAGCACATGATCAGCTTGGATAGGCAGTAGTCCAAATATCACGTGTGCCCACTGCTTAACATCTCCCTTGCCTGATGTCATGAATATTCCAAACATGAGGCCTAGTGAATATTAAGGAACACATACTACTCGACTGGGAATCAGTAGCCCCATGTGGATGTAAATCTGACTAAATAGCCCACTATACTCCCTTATTTAACAGCAGCAGATCCATATAGATAATACCTTATTATAGTGTGTGTGTGTGTGTGTGTGTGTGTGTGTGTGTGTGTGTGTGTGTGTGTGTGTCTTTCGGCTTTTCTCGGTTAGGGGTTTCCACAGTGGAACTCCGGTCCGCTAATGATTGGCAGTAGCATTTTATGTGCTGGCTTGCTGGGCCTAACGCACAACCTTCAAGAACGGAACGCCCATTCATGCATGTTGTCACACAGTAGATGCTCTAACTGAGAATCGAACGGGCAATGTCTAACTGTGAGGCGACAACGCTACCGCAGCACCACCACCGCAGTTTTTATAATACCTTATTATAGTAATCCTTACAATTAGTGTGTAGGTTAGAGACTTACCCTGAGAATGCAGCAGTTGACAGACCTGTAGATCAAGGCCGCCTCTGTGTGATGCAAGCAGTACACAGCCAATACATGGATAGGTACAGGTTGTGTGGGTTGCCTGATATCAGCAATTTTAATATATGTACGTGAGTAGGAGTAAGGTGTCAGTCCCTTGGGCCCTATGTTGTCACTGAATGTGCTATGCGTTATCTCTTACAAAATGCCAGGGTGTACTAGACATGCCTACATCTGCCTACAGGGACATCATCAGAGGGGTTCTCCTCCGAGTCCTCCTGTGAGTGTGGCTGTGGTGACCTAGGCACTGATGGGGGGGCTGTGTATTCCTTCCCTATGTTGATTCTGCTACAGCTGCTTCCACAGGATCATATTGTGTAGCATAGCACATACTGTGAACATATGTGCACATGTGGCTGGAGAGTACTGTAGGGCTCCACCAGATATGTTGAGGTACTGGAACCATGACTTCAGCCACCCAAACACATGTTCTAGCATGTTTCTAGCTTGTGCATGTGCCTCATTATGGCATTCCTCTGTGGGTGTGTGTACATTTTTGATGGGTGTCATCATTCACGGTTCCCCCAGTAAATGACCATGTGGGATGTCCCCCCTAGCAAACATCTGGTATAGCTGCGATGCATGCCAGATATGGGAGCTGTGATAGCTGTCAGGGCTGCCAGAACACACATTCATTATAATTACATGGGCATTGCACATGGCCTGGCAGTTGATGGAGTGGTACCACTTGTGGTTGAAGTACATTCTGCCCTCCTCACCGGGTGGTGCCTTGTTGTGTACATGAGTGAAAACTATGGCACCCAGTACCTAAGGGTAGTGTGCTACATGGTAGAAGTGTTGCATATTGCTGGTTCTCAGCTCAGGGGTGAGGGGAAAATATATGTGCTCACTGGCATGTGGTAGCATGGCATCCAGGAACTGGTGGAGTACCCTGGATGCCGATACCTGTGAGACCCCCATCATGTCCCCAGTTGGTCTTCAGAAGATACATGTGGTTATTATACTAAGCACTACACATACCTTTGTTTCCACTGGGATGGGTTCCCTTCTGTTGGCTTTAGGCCTGAGTTGAAGGTGGCAGAGCTCAGTGAGTTTTTGCAGTATGTCCCTGTCCACCCTGCAGTGCTCTGCAATCTCCAGCTCATTTAGCTCCTGGAAGGTTACCCTGGGCCTGAACACTCTTCTCCTTCTCTGCCTTGGCCTATTGTCAGCAGCAGCAGCAACACTGACCTGAGCGTCTAGCACATGCAAAAGTAGCAGATCTGCAGCAGCCCCTAACATTCTTTCAGTTACAATTCCCAATTCTGTACTCCAATGGTGCAGAGTATGGGGGAAAAATCAGATTGTAGGGTGCATGCATACTTTATAGCACTCTACTGTAGGTGCTGCCTGCGTGACTGGCTACCTATGATGCATTGCACCTGCCTAATATATCACTGACATAATTTAATGGCACTAGTTTAAGTTAAGAAAGGATCAACACTAATTAATACATCATTGGCCTTTTAGATACTCTGGACACTATGGCGCACCACACAAATGTGCACCTCATAGGTAAACAATGCTTAGCAGTCAGTGCACACCCCCCAGACTTGCACACTCAACATGGCAACGTGTCTCACAAACAAAATCAACTATGCTCCAATCAGCTCAGACATTATTTGACACACCCTCTCTTTATGTCAGCTACCTCCTCTGTGGACACCAACATGGTTCTCTGCCTACATGAAGGGGACCTGAGGACAGGATTACCCCATTATGCTATTCAGTAACTCACCTCATTTGCATAGGGATCTGTGCTCACAGCCTGGATACTACATGCTTCCAAGCCCTAGCACGTTAGCAACAGCACCAGTGCACCATTGTAGATACTGCACACAGGGTGCAGTAATACATTTCTGTCTCATGATAAAAATTTTTGATTTTTCCTCATTTTTTTATATACATAAGGCATGTTTGTGCACTGCGGCATGCCACACAAACATGCACAGATTATCAAAAAAAAAAAATTATTTTAACATATTTAACTTTTGGAACACACCAAGGATAGTTTCACTCAGGTGTGTGTGTGCTATGCTATTTCTATCTATCTACCTACATTTTTACCACCCCTTTTGTTTGCCTATAGTCCTGTACATGGAATTTTTCTGTGTACACTACAGACACTGACATGGGGTCTGCAAGGCTGCCTATCTGCTTGCTGGATCACTCTACCTGCCTCATTTGCATGAGATTCACCTGCTTATGAGGTGATTTGCGTGCAGTGAAACTTCCTGTGTTGCTTACTGGATCACAAACCTGCTTACTTTCGGGAAAGCAGTGAGACACAATGCCTATATGGTAACAAAGACTGCGTAGGCCTTATTAAGCCCCCCCCCCCCTAGATTTTGCAAAACTTGCATGTAATAGAGTTGCAGGCTAAATTCTTTAAAAAGCCGTCATCATTAATAGCATATTTTCATAGCAGCAATTAAAGAAAGGTGTGTGTGTGTGTGTGTGTGTGTGTGTGTGTGTGTGTGTGTGTGTGTGTGTGTGTGTGTGTGTGTGTGTGTGTGTGTGTATGTGGGTATGTATGCATATTACAACTTGCTCATAGAAGTGTAACTCTGAAGCCACAAAACAACATAATTGGCTAAAAGTAATAATCTAACAAATGTCAGCCTGGTTGTTCAGCTAACATTAGACATTTTCTGGTGTTTCATTTTCTCTGCTCTTTAGTAATATTGCTGCCCTTAATAGATCATTTTTGATTATATGGGTATATTGGTAAGAAAATTTGCATTCTACCATCTCATTGTGCTTTGAAATACTCTAACAGAGGATAGCATTTTTTAGTTAACAGTATCCATTTGCTGCTATTTGCTCTTCTCTCCTGTTTAGTGACATTTCTGCCCATGATAGATCCTATTGGAATATATGAGTTTGCTAGTAAGAAAGTGTGAAACTCCTCATATGTAGTTTTGTTTTTGCCAAACTTTGTAATATTAAGTGAGGTGAAACACTGATTACCAACAGCTGTTGCTCATTGTTCCATGACAAGAACTGCTTAGCTTGCTCTAGATATTTCAACAGAATTGAAAGACTAGTACTTTTTTCAGGTGAAAGTGACACCTAATGCAAGCTGTTTCTTTGTTTTTTTTTTTCAAATTGAAGGCTACTAAATTAGAACATTTTGAACATAACATGTCTCTATGTTCTGGGTGGCAATGGTGGTGCAGCAGTTAGCATTGCCACCTCACAGCAAGAGGTCTCCAGTTAATTTCTCAGCTGGGGTGCCTTCTGTGCGTAGTCTGCATGTCGTCCCTGTGGTTACATGGCTATCCTCCGGGTGCTCTGGTTTCCTCCCACAGACATACAGTAGGTGGACTGGACACTCTAAAATGGTGCTAGGTGTGAGTGTGTGCATGTGTGTGTGCCTTCTGTGGAAGGTTGGGCACTGGGCTGGCAACTTGACACCATAAAAAACTCCACTGCCAGTCATGAGTAGACAGATGATCCGCTGTGGTGATCCCTAACCAGGAAAAGAAGATATGGTCCTATGTTCCCATGCAGACCTTTTCCTCCTACATTAATTTTGCTGTCATATACTGGTCCTTAGACTTCATTGAATTATTAGTATATTATACTGTTGATAAAGCAGTTGTAATATTCCAATGATTCATGGTGTGTTCTGTTATGAAAAGGTCTACCTTAATTAAGCAAAAGCATTGTCAGGGAAATATTTATTTAGGGTTATCACAATTCTGCATAATATAACCACCTTGCCATTTGCAAACTCTGAAGTATACAATTCAAGCATAATTTAAAACTTTGTTTCATTTCACTTGAATTCATATTTTTCTTTGGCTGTAATTTCACATGCAACTCATTCTGTCTTTGTTGTGATTTTCAGAGTGACCCTATGTATATGACCACTTCAATGCATGTTTAAAGCATGGTTACTACATTAGTATCTACCCAGTGACTCGTAACATTTGAAAAGAGTACACATGTTACTATCTAGCCATTTTTTTCTTTCTGTATTCCAGATCTTCCTATGATTGTGACTGATGACACCCATCAGAAATGCACACATACCCACAGAAGAACGCCATAATGAGGCACGCACACTCAAGCAAGAAATATCATAGAGAGTGTGTTTGGGCTGCTGAAGTCACAATTTCAGTGCCTTGATAAATCTGCGGATCCCTGCAGTACAATCCCTGGACATGTACATAAATATTCACAGTGTGTGTCGTGCTATGCAACATAATCCTGAGAAAATAGTTTCAGCAGTATCAGCAAGGGGACATCCCACCCCCAATGCCAAGGTCACCACAGCCACAGGCAGATGAGGAGTCACAGGGAGAACCACCAGCTGCTGTGGCTGAGGGTGTAGGCAGATGTAAACATGCTCAGTATGCCCATGCATTGGCTAAGAGCACAGCACACTCACTCACATCCTAGGGGCCGAAGCATTACACCTACTCTCATACATATACTAACATCAATGCCAGACAACCCACTCAACTGTTACCTCCCCATGTACTGGTTGTGTATTTCTTGCATCAGACAGTCGGCCCTGAACTGAAACTGTGTCAACTGCTGCATTTACAAGGTAAGTCCTGAACCTTGAGTGTATTGTTTAATCATATGTCTGTGTTGCATAACCTTGTATTTCATTACTTGATCTAGTAAGCCAGTAAAAGCTGGGAGATCTGTACAGACCTTACCTTAACATTTGACAGCAGATACTTATTTGACGTATGTGTCCATTACTAAGTAGTAGGCCTCAGGCATTAAAGATTCATGTTGTCATATCTCTCAAAAGTACTGATGATCACTGCATGCCTTCAGTTTAGCACCATTTGTTTGTATTGGAAAATTATTTAATAGAGAAGTTAGAAAGTAATAATATACATTTCAGGTTCTGACTTTACAGTTTTCATAAGATCATTCACCATAAAGTTGGGAAATTTTGATGCTATCAACTGTCTAACTTTCCAAGGCCAAGATGAAATTACCAGTTCAACACCACAAATGCAGATATACTGAGCACTAAGTTAGCTATGTACCATGAGCATCAGACACAGAACTTTTGTATCCCTAAATCCAGAAGACAGAAATCAGGGATATGCCACATTTCTCATCACTTGCATGGGGTGTTGTTGGCAGGGAGACAGGAAGCTGATCTGACACAAAAGATCAGTGAGTGTATGTGAGTAAAAAAGAGAAGAAGGCAGACATCTGGATAAAACAACAAATGGCCAATGAGACTGTAGGGGTCCTCTAGGTGAAATTTGTGTAAGAGTATCTGCATGAACACAGCCAAGCTCTGTGCTGGCTCTACATCTTTGTATGCCAGACAGGTGTGAGCCATGTATGGTACAGGTGACAGTATATTATCATTCCCGACCATGAGAACTGGCTCTGCCAGGGCTTGCTCTGGCACCTTTACACCCACAATCAGATGCAGTGCTGCTACCTGAATGTCATTGATTTCTGCTGGATGAGCTCCATTCACAGGGACTCCCAGGAAAACTACTCTATGGCCTGCCATGTTTGAATGTGGATAGCACACTCACTAATGGAGAAGTGGAAGTATTGCAACTATGAGAGTGAGATTGGGCATGGCAACGTTGGCTGACAGCAGATAATGTTGATAACCTATGCCCACAAAGATGCCATTCCCTGCCCAGCAGACATTCCATGACAGACACGGCACATTAGCTGACAGCAGATGATGTTTAAGACCTACACCATGAGGATGCCATTCTCTGCCCAGCAAGCATTCCATGACAGACACTGCTAATTCCATGACAGACACCCCTCATTCCAATATGTCCTTCATCTGATCCAGTGAACTGGCAATATGGTGGAAGCAGTCACGCATGTCAGAATGTGCCACATCCACAACCCTGAGCCTTTGTCTGGACATCTATGGGAACATGCCTGTGCCTCCACATGTATCCTTTATGTATCCATTAACTATATTTCAAAAAGGATGGGGCTGACTACTCTAATGTAAGATTATAACTGTAGGAATCTTCAATCCCCCCATAAAAAGACATGTGACACAGAATTAGCTTATTCATCTCAGTTGTTTTACTATACATCATTATTCAACTGTTCAGATAGCAAAACCTACCTAGAAGCTCCTCCTGGGGTGTACTTCTTGTCTCAGAAACTGTTGCGCTGACACCCAGGACATGCTGTACTGCTGTACTGCACTCTCCTGGGAGATGTCTGGATCTCTGATATTGGCCAGGAACTTTTCATTAAGAGTTAGGGTTGGTTCCTTAGGATGCCCTCCCCCTGTAACCATCTGGTCACAGCCCACTGCAGCTGCTTTCCTCTGTGTAGATGTGATCATGTCAGTGGCCCTGGGTGCACCTACTCATATGTCTTGCCATAGCCACCCACTGCATTCACACCATCCACAATCAGCTGCCATATTTGCATCCAATGTGCCATATCTCCCATCCTCTTTCCAGCAGAAAACCACCATGTTGCTTAATGGCATCTACAATCACTTGGTTCTTGGTATCGGTTAAGGGGTTCTCTAAAGATTGACATACCTGGATGATATACTTGTAGGTGTCCTAAAAGACAACAGAAGGATAATACACATACTGTAAGTGTCACATAACTACAAAATAACTGTTTCCAGATAAAACAGAAAGGTAGCCACTCAGTATTACCCAAATGGACAAACATAAAACCATCTAGAGATGTACAATACTAACAATTGGGAGGGTGGCCTAATGGTTAAGGTGTTTGCCTTACAAACTCAAGGTGCAGGGTTTGAGTCTCACAAGGGATAATTGGCTAGGCTTTAAATGGCTCGCAAGGGCAGTTAGCCTAGTACTAACCTATTAACCTTATTAACAACAGGCAAAATGCAAAACAAGGAGAGTAACAAAAACAACATATCCTTGTTTGTGCCATAGCAGTAACTCACTTTTGCTCCCCCAAAAAGAACAGCCCATACTTATTTGTACCATACAGTAATTCAGATTTGCTCCCCCCACCAAAGCAACAGTCCATCCTTGTTTGTGCTATAACAGTAACTCAACTTTGCTCAAACCAAAAGAGCACATCATCCTTGCTTGTGCCATAACACTAACTTGGCTTAGCTCCCCCATCCAAAACAACAGGCAAATGACCATTTTTCTAGCAAACCATCTTTGACATGCTAAAGGTGCTATCAAAGGATCTGCCTCTGAAACATGCACATATATTTATCACACAGCATTCCATTTTTATGCATTTGCAATCATGTATACCTCTAAAATGGCTTGGCAAACATGCCCATGCCATCAGTACACTTCTAACTAATGCATGCAGATACAACTGTAAAATCCTTGGCTTCAGATTCTTCTTAAATACATTCCAGCATATGCAGTATGTAGGTGACAAAATGGAAGCATACCTTCTGAAGTTCAGTACTCCTCTGTACAGATATATCCTGAAGAAACAGCATATGTGCAGTCTTCCAAACATAAACAAGTCTCTTTACCATCAGTTTGCCTAGCTACATGGTTGTCTTGTTATGTGGTGTAGATTCGGTAATGATAGCACAGTTAATATGCAAATGAGGTGTGAACTCACTAAACTTGCTGAATCAGAAAAAAACTTGGATCTGTGTAGGAGATGTAAACATAATGCAGACACTCATTCAGTGTTTGGTTTTAATGGATTTGCATATGTAAATGATTAGTGGTTGGGTGAAGGAAAACACAATAGCAATGCAGGCTGCCTTCCACTGGGTGTGTCAGGTTAGATCTACAAAGTGTTGGATGTGAGGCTGAAAATGTAAGTAAGCAGTACACAAGTTACAGGTTATGTTCTTTAACATCCAACCTATCCTTTATTTGTTGGCAACTGCATATGATATTTCCACGTAATATCCTCAAACATTTTATGGTCAATGATATAGAATGGTTACACACTCCATGTCTCAGATTGCTGCTGAGATAAATGAAGAATGGCCAACAAACACAGAAGTGTAAGACAGAGCTATATATTTGCAAGCAATAATCCTGACAGGTTGTGTGATCAAGGTCTATATTATATTTTCAAAAGTTTTAAACATCGAACACCATATGGTCGACACCATATGAGCGATGTTTGAAATTACGAAAATATAATAAAAAAAATAAAAAACTATACTTACCTAAATGCTGTAGGGAAGGGGGCAAGCTCTTTGCACCCCCATGTGGGGGGCTGTGCCCCCCACCCCGATACTTAAATATTCTTACTCTGAGATCGCACTGCATTGAAGTAAAGGGAAAGTATTCCCTATGGCGATTTCCATGTTATGCGCGTGACATTTCGATGTTTCAACCAATCGGGTTCACTCAATATGCATTTGCCGTTTACAATTTTCAATCAATTGATAGGAACCAGTGTGATCACTAGGTGCACTACATTGAAAACTAATACATGTACAAATAACATTTGTATGGTTTGATGTCAGTGTAGATGTTGTTGCAGTTGGATGTGTGAATATTGATTTAAGTTATTTTCTGCAAAGCTGCTTAGATACTCATCCTTTATTGTGAGGTTGCATTGGAGTGAGAGTTCTAATCCAGATCTAAGTAGAAATATCTCATGTGTACTAGCATTTTGTAATGTGTATGGCATAGATTGCTTCTCCTCATTTCAAATACCTCTTCCTTTTTTTTTTTTTTTGTTTTGGGGGGTGCACTGTTTGCGAGATGTGCCACTTAGGGCAAACTAGAAAACTGACCAGACAGGACACAAACAGAAACTGGATGCATTAAATTAATACTATTAGGCATCTCACAAACCTAAGTGTTGTTGCGTGACCTTAAGAATGATTAGTAAAATTGGACTGCAATATAACTGTTCAGTGGCAGCAGGTTTAAGTGTAGGGTTTGAGTACAGATGGTCCTGGGTTCTAGTACAGGGTGTGCAACCTTTATTTCAATATTGTGACATTACAGTTTATAGCAATGAACTGCAACATAGACAAGTGCTTTCCCAACCTTTTTGTAACAACAGGTATAAGAGCCAAGACTGCCATACACATGGTCTTGGGTTTGATTACAGTACATTCCATACACTTTTACTTTTGTTGCTCTTCCCATTATAGGCACTCGTACTTATAACACTTAACATGGTGTAGCTGATATTAATTATATGCATGAGGCCTGAGGCACTAGAATTGTGACAGTTATGCATTCATTTATCTAAGTAGTATCACATGTATTCTCAAATGTTTGACTGAGGGTATATTGTGTAATATATTCCTGTAAGTATATTTCTGCTATCCGCACTGTCTTGACCTTCACATTTATCTACAAAACATGCACAACTGCCTGCACATCAAATAACTTGAATTTGCTTTCCTTGCTACTGTTGAGCTCCACTTATCATTGTGCAAAACATGATGCTCAGAGGTGCACATTTACCAAAATTGTGTCTGCCCGATGGTAAGCGGATCACATCATGTTCAAATAGTGTGTGTACTCCCAGTAAAGGAGATTACTGGAAATAGTGTGAAAACATCATTCTCCATTGCTCTAGATCTGTGGCTGACATGGCAGGCATTTGTGGGGATGGTGTCAGGTTTAAGGCATAGAGATGGGGTATCCAGGACTCTAAGATTTTTATAAGTGAAGAACCACAGTGCCAGGCTTTTGCAGAGGGACTTTTCTGGTTCCAGATATAAGTTTGAAGTTTGGGAGAGTTTAGCCTAGCCTGTAACCAGTGCTACTGGTATCCCCCACACTGGTGAACAATGTAGGCATCAACACAATGATCTCTGGAGGAGGAAGAGGATATCTTTGGCCACTGGATCAGGGAATTTAGGACTGCAGACATCCCATACCTGTGTAAGTATCAATTACAGAGAGTTGTTATTGTGTCTTTCAGCTTTTCCCGGTTAGGGGTCGCCACAGTGGAACTCTGGTCCGCTAATGATTTGCAGTAGATTTTTACATGCTGAGTTGCCAGCCCTGATGCACAACCTTCAATGAAGGTATGTCCATTCATGCATGTCACCACACAGAAGAAGCTCTAGCTGAGAATCGAACACGACAACATCTTACTGTCAGTCAACAACGCTACCGCAGCACCACCACTGCAGTATCAATTACAGAGAGTACTTGTAAAAATTAACAGTTGAATATAGGCAAGACTGGTATTCATAATGGTATTCTGTTCTGTTTTTTTCCACAGTTGTCAGGGACCGTGAGGTCAATGTATGAGCCCACAGGACTAGATTGGCGAGGATGGGAGAAGCACATGGTATGCGTGCAACAGAATAGTAGTGTTATTCTAGCATTAAAAGTTAAATATAGCTTTTTTGGTATTTTAGAGAGTTGTATCAAATTGAGCATGTGTATCTCAACTATAAAAGAAGTATGCATGCATTAGTCTGCTGCACAAACCAAGAGTATGATATTAGACTTTAGCTGGAGGTTGTTGGCTCAAAGACCACACTTCCCAATTATATAATACTGTTAATTCTTCAATTCTGTGTAATTCTAAAGGTTTAAAGTAAAATTTCTATACCAATGGCACACATATCCTACTGTAATGTGTAATCTGTATAACTGGAACACACATATGCGCAATATATGCACATGTCAAGGAGTAGTTGTTTCAATCTGTACTATGGTGTGCATCTGTTAGGATACAGTAGTCTTTAAAGTAAAAGTTAAAATAAAAGAGTCAATGAATTGAATCAATGCATTATATGTCACATATGAAAGCATTAATGTTGCCTCTTTTTTTTCTCTCACATCAACCCTTATTTTCCCTTTTTTATTTTATTTCTATTTTATTTTTATATTATGTGTTAAATTGTGTGCATTCCATCCATGTGTACCATATCTGTAAATGCTCCACAGCACAGAGGTGTAGGCCTTCCCCATAGGATCCACATGAACCCCCTCCACTGGATCCAGAACAGATGCCCAGCACATCTGGGATCCAATCTAGCAGCGCCACATTTCCTGCACCTCACTACCTGCCTCCTCAGGTAGTGCTGCCTCAGAGTCTGGTCCAGTGGTACCCTCCAAGAGCGGTGGTAGAGATGATGATTTTATCATCCATGATGAATTGCCAGGGATAGTGGATAGGGTTATATGCTGCACTGTTAGTGCATGCCTCTACAGGCTGGAGAGGCCGCTACTCTCATTTTACATAATACCAGGAAGAGACTAAGATGTTAGGCACTCCGGTGTGAGGTAACAGTGATGACAGTCCAGTGGGTGAAAACTCAATTTTTACTGTCACCCAGCTTAATGACCATGGGTTTGCAGTGTCCCCACCTTCATCCCAATCATGATGTCCCCCAACCTTTTGTGTCCATCACTGTCCATGTGTCTTGTCTTCTCTTGTCTGTCTGCATTTGCTTCCTCACCTATGCTACTTAGTTCACCCATACATTCTCCCATCCCATCCCAAACATTCTGGTCTCTCTCTTTCTCTCTTAAAAAAAAAAAATGGGCACCTGTCCCACAAAAAAAATTGTCCCAATCATAGCTCTCCATTTTGCACATGTCTTGTTCACACAGTTGGCTAAACAACATGATTGTATTATGGTCATCCTTCTCTCTGGAGGTGACGTATCAAATTCAGTTTATATTTGACAGATATGTTCATTTTGCACTGTTAAAGAAACGGATAGCTATGTTTCTTTCCTATCTCTCTCCTGCACATTCCTGCCTTGCTTTCCCTTTGTTCTTTCCCTGCATGCTCCCTATTTCACCACTGTCCTCTCTTCTCCATTTCATTTCTTTAATGCATTGTTGAGCAACCAACATGCAGCAATGGTAATGTGAAAGTACTTAAAAGTAATACATACAGCTGTATTCGAACCCAGTACCATTTGGCCCCAAAAGGAATACATCACTGCAATAACCATATTACCATGTGTTGCCACAGAATCAGTTAAGTACCAAGTGTATTCCAGACACTCAATACTGTCAGACCTTGTTATTCCTCCATTTTCTCCCCATTTCTCCACTTTTCTATTTACCCCATTTTAACACCTTTAATCTGGTCAAAAAAATAGAATCACATACAACACACACATAACTAGCAGAAAAAGCAAAATATCCCATCACGTTTATGGCTCCATGTTTGAGAAGAGAAGCACATTGCACACCAATGTGCAGCAATGGTGAGCAGCAGCAAAATTCAGTAACACATCTCATATGAACAATTCATGTCATTGCATTATGAGATTATAAAGAAAAGTATTTTAAAGTATGTGATTTACCTGAATTCTAACCCAGTACCATCTGTGCCAAAAAAGGAATGTATTAATGCATTAATACATGTTACCACAGAGTCAGTTAAACAGCAGGTGTATTTCATAGACTCAATACTAACTGTCAGGCTTTAGCAATGCTGCTCACATTTGCAGACTGCTTATCTAAGGAAAATATGTGTATCTCACATGTATATGCACTTTGCTAACCATTGCACAAACCCGCTGCTCACTGAACTCTGGAAATATTTATATTATGCTCTATTACTGCTGTTTACTGCCCATTTCCTGTGTATGACATGAAATTACATGTATAAACATTACAAACTGAGGGCCCTCTCTAACACTAAGTCATATATTTATAGTACATCCATCTGTTGCCACCACCCCAGGCACTGCAACCCCAGTGGCTCAGTACTTCTACACATATATCAACCACAGTACAAAATGTAATATCAAATATTGTGTGTTATGCAATGCACATCAATCTGGTAACATACAGAACTAGAACTATTGGCTCATATGCCTAAAAACACTTATTTACAAGGCTATGGAAGGAATCAGCATGGACCATATCCACAGTGACATAGGTCGCCTTTAACACACTTGACCCTACCCATTTTGATTTTGTCAAGGGCACATCTTGCTTACTGAACTTGTGGACTTCTTGGATACTGACCCCACAGACCTGGGTGAGGGATAACAGGACATAGCACCTATGTTGATTTATCCAAGGCCTTTGACTCTATTCCCCATTCATGTGTCATTGTGAAAATATCCCATGTGAGAATTAAGCCAAACAGTACTACAAGGAAAGGCAACTGGTTCACTGACATAACACACACTCTCAGAGCTGGGGACTGTACTACCATCAGTAGATAAATACCATTAGAATACCACAGGGACCTGTGCTGGTCCCTCAACTGTTTGCAAATTACTTCCCGGAAGCACAGGAAATGGTAGACAGCCTGTGCTTTACCAGGTTTGCAGATGACTAGTAAATAAATGCACTAATATAGAATCCCCCAATGATGGTAAGATATTACAGAAGGAGCTGCAATGCACAAATGATTGGTGCCAAACTCACAGACTGAACCTTAAAGCATACAATAGCTCATTGTCCTCTTTGGCAATGAAATACCTCTGCTAATTATGATATACACAGCACTCCTCTAAGCTCAAACACAATGCTGTGAGCCTTGGGAACACATGTGGTAGCAATCTACACTTTCATCACTATTTCTCCATAGTGGTGACACACACGTTCCGTATTGCCCACATCATACATATTGACATCACATTTGAAACAAGGGTGGATACTTCTCCTGTACTCTAAACATGTCAGACCAATAACTGAGTACAATTCTCCCTTCTGC
This sequence comes from Protopterus annectens, assembly GCF_019279795.1. Lineage (NCBI taxonomy): Eukaryota > Metazoa > Chordata > Ceratodontiformes > Protopteridae > Protopterus > Protopterus annectens. Next base: position 1,057,311,458 of record NC_056731.1, on the reverse strand, counting down.
CATATATCACCAGACACCTGCAGCAATTAAAGAAAACACAGGGTTGTGCTTTCAAGAATCCAGGGCCTCCAAACATGACATATATGGAAAGACTAAAAGACCTGTCAGTGTATTCAGTATCATGCAGGCTGCTGATAGGTGAGCTATATCTGCCCTACAGAGCAGTATGAGACCCTGTCCTACTTGAAATGCTGCACATCTGCAAACTAAATGGGACAAGAATAACTCAACCCAGGGTTCTCAACCTGGCCTGTGACATAAACAGCAAATGCTGGTGAGAATAGCTCTCAACTGTACAGATTTGTGCATAATGTACAGATTTGTGCCTCATATTGTTGGTCCATTTTTCATAAAATTGTAGCTTTCCAGCAAATTAGCAACAAATCATTAAGAACTGAGGTTAGAAAATAATGACAGACATTTGTGTTACAGCCTTCACACCCTTCTGAAAATTCCTGCAAATGTAAAACCTGTTATTCTATCAACTTTCTAAGTTTCTAAGAGCAATATTTAAAAATTGTCCATATTTTTTGTGTCTTTCTCCTACTTTTATTTATATTTATGGCTTTGTTCAGATTTCTTGCTCTAAGAGGTTGAGATGTATGCTGGGGAGACATATATATCCTCCAAAGACTCCCACTCCTCTTTAATTGGCTCCCACTACATATGAATCAGAACTCCTCAATAATCCTGTTTAAGCGTAACCTTGACTAATGGTTGGCTGATTGTAAACTCACCTCTGGATTGGGAGCTATGTGCCCCATAGACAGTACCAGCTGGTGCTGCTCAGAAACTTGCTGTGTTAACAATGACCATCCAAATATGCCCAGTAAGGGTACTTGTGCTTTCACACAGCTAGACTTCTAAACACCATACAGCCATTGGGCTAGTAGCCTCCTATGTACATATGAAGGTATGGGGCTATGCAGGTCTCCCAACATTTTGTCTCCCACATGGCCTGCTGATGTCATCTACTATAAGTTAACCTGAATTGCTGTAAAAGTTAGAGTTGTGCCATGGTGCTTGTGTAATGTACTGTGTTTTGTAGTCTGTATACTTAGGTAGGGATTCTGTTCTCACTGCAGTCAGCTCTTTGTGTGTGTGTGTGTGTGTGTGTGTGTGTGTGTGTGTGTGTGTGTGTGTGTGTGTGTGTGTGTGTGTGTGTGTGTGTGTGTGTGTGTGTGTGTGTGTGTGTGTGTGTGTGTGTGTGCGTGTGTGTGTGTGTCTTGCCAGAAGAGCAGAAGTGTGTATCCTTCAGTTACCGCTCAAACCCATGAATTGACAGTATTTTGATACTTTCACGTGTCCAGATCCATTTCATGCAGGCCTCCCATCTTCATCTCTCCAGCATGCACTGGTGATTTCATCCATTATAAGTTGACCTTTATCAATGTAAAAGTCAGACTTGCGCCTTTGTGATTGCATAAAGTAATTAGTTCTGTAGTCTGTGTACTTAGGTAGGTGTTCTGTTGTCACTGTAGTCAACTTTGTGTGCGTGTGTGTGTGTGTGTGTGTGTGTGTGTGTGTGTGTGTGTGTGCGTGTGTGTGTGTGTGTGTGTGTGTGTGTGTGTGTGTGTGTGTGTGTGTGTGTGTTAGTCTAGCCATAAGAGCAGAATTGACAGTATTTTGAAACTTGCACATGCCTACAGATCCATTTCCTGCATACTCCCAACTTCTTCTCTCCAACAAGCACTGCTGATGTCATCCACTGTAAGGTGACCTGCAGCTTTGTAAAAGTCAGACTTCTGCCATGGCACTTGCGTAAAGTGCTATGTTCTGTAGTCTGAACGTAGGGATTCTATTCTCATTGCAGTCAGCTAGATGTGTGTGTTTTGGTTGTTGCTTGACATTACAGAGAACATTTTCCACCAGCACATGGGACATTGTTATATTCTCCTCAACAAACACTGATGATATCATCAGCTATAAAGTGTTGCCTGAGACACTCCAAGTTGGACTTAAACTTTGCTGTTTGACATTATAGAGAGCATTTTACACCAGCATGTGGGACACTGTTATATTCTCCTCAACACATACTGCTGATGTCCTCAGCTAAAAAGTGTTGTCTGAGACACTTCAAATCAGACTTGAGCTGTGGCGTAGCATAAAATATACTGCGTTCAGTAGACTTTGTAGGTTGGTAGGGTTTCTATTCTCCCTGCAGTCAACTGTGTGCATTTGTGCAGTCACTTGACAGTAGAGAGAGCATTCTACAACAGCATATGGAACATTGTTTTACTATTTTCCTCTCAATAGTCTCTGCTTATTTGTGGATGTACAGTATACATGTCATGGTAGGGTCACATGTCCTGTAGTCCAGGCACAAATCAACTCATCCTCTTCAATACAGTTTTCAGGAAATGGGCTTTCAGTATATTCACATACATCATGGCATGGTTTGTAGGACTATATTTTTTTAGTGTGAAACCCCTGTGGTCTGTCTAGCTGCTGCAGGTGTCTGGTGAGGTGCATGCAAAATAAAGCTTTATACTGTATTAGTTTTCAAATGAGGTGTGAGTACAGAGCAGTTATATCCTCCTCAGATCTGAGTGCAATGGCCTGACTTTTGAGGTGCACAACATAGCCTTTCTATAACTCTGTGGACACTTGGTCTAAGTTCAGATTGCTATCTACATGCATTCCAAATTCTTGCACTACTGGTTTCAACATACAGGGGAGTGTTGTCAATGGTGTATTTACCAGGAAATTCTACTTTGCATTAGGCACAAATCCTGACATGTTCTATATTTTTCAGTAGATCATGTGGCTTTGGCACCAATCATTTGTGTGTTTTAGCCCCTCTTGTAGTTTAGTGACATCATTGGTGGACACAATAATTGTAACCAATATGCATGAGTCAGCAAACTTGGTAAGCTAATGGTCATATTTTGTAGCCTGGACTGTTAAAAAATAGATTCCAAACAGTATAGGGCCAAGCAAAGATACTTGAGGTACATCAGTGGTGACAACTGTGATGGTAGAAGTTGATTTGATCAACTTTCACAGTACGTGGTCTGTCAATGTGGACATTGGTTAACTATCAAGTGATGTAAGTGCTAGTCCCCAGCTGGTAGAGTTTCTCAATTATACCTGAGTAGAGGGATTGTGTCCAAACCCCAGGACAGAGTTACCTTCATGCAGGCCTATCACACAGAAACAGTGGTCTCTGACAACATTACAGAATGCCTGTAGTGTGACTCAGAACATATGCCTACCTGACACAGTCTGATACACACTTCAACACACCCTCCACATGGGCTATGTTCCCATAAAAGGGTGTACATCAACATGCGTCCATCTGAGTGGGTTGGGGATAGCACCTGATGCATGCATGTATAGACACATCATAACTATCCTGATCTGTGCGGTTGACCAATATGTCACCATGGGCCTTCTCTAAATGGATATTAATAATATCTAGCCTGTGTGCAACAGACACATGTGAGTTTTTGATGCTCCTTACATCTGTCAGATTTCCTCAAAGAGCATCATCCTGTAGAACTTGAAAAGGCCAAGGCAGGTGACAGGAGTCCACACAGAGATATTCACTCCATAATGACAGATGTGGCCATACACACCTACATCACCAAGTGGGTAGTACAGTGGCTCACAAACGTGGCATCTGAATATGTAGAAATATGTGAAGTGGCCTATATCTCATGTCCAGTGATCAAGTGTGCATATCAGGGCTGTCTATTAGGCCCTTTCCTGTCCATGATTGAAATCGCAGAAGTCATGAATGGCATACAAACTGAGAGGGTGTGGCCAGGATGCTGATAGGCTAGCAACAGATTTCTCCTGCTCTAATACTCTGTTTTATTTCTGACAGGAAATTATATTTCTAAGTTATCCTATTTTATTGTTAATTACATATTACTACTTTGAGTTGTCTGGAAGGATAATATCAAAAACAATTCTTATATATCATTATTTTCCTGTCAAACGTTTATCAAGAAAGTCTCTGTACTTACAATACAGAATGAGTCACACAAAAATAAGCTCTCAGGATTCATCTTTGAGAAAGGACTTTCAGTCTGTCCTAACCAACATTCAAGAACTTTCCTTGACAATGGACAAAATAGACAACAAATTAGACTGCTTTAAAGAAAATGTTCAAAACAAAGGGAACAAATTAGTCTCTAAACCAGAAGATAATACAAATATCAGGGATAGAAGATGCCTTAAATGGCATGGAAGGGAAATTATCTGACTAAGAAAGCAACACTGAATTCTTATAGAAACAAAATACTCTACTTTTGAACAAAATAAATGACCTGGAAAACAGGTCTCAGAGAAACAATATCCATATCTTTGAGTTGCCGGAGAAAATAGAAGAAGCATGACAAAGTTTTTAACATTCAGGTTCCCTAAAGTTCTTGATTTACTTTAAGCTATGTCATATGGCATTGAGAAAGCTGACAGGTCTTTGGTTGTTAACCTCCTCTAAAAATGCTCACCACCGAGATCTACTTTTGTGAGACTTTTTTCTTCACGGTACAAAGAACTAAGCCTAATAACAGCCTGAAAAAATTCTATCAAGTTAGAAGATAAAATAATAAGATGTGACAATGACTACTCTTTTGCTGTGATGTCCAACAGGAAGTGTTTCTGCCTTTAATAAAGAACCTAAGAAAAAACAAATCAAAGTTCACCTGCTAGACTTAAAATATTTTCTCCAGATGGAACCAAAACCTTTGAGGAGATTGACAATGCTATGACATTTTTAAAATAAAAAAAATATAATAGATCAAATAGAAGATATGGATTGGAACAACAGTTTCTTGAAAAGACAAGCTGATAGTAATAGTCGGAAATTAATGAAAGAAAGAGGAAGCTAATTGAAAAGTGACTATGTTTAAATTCTAGTATCAGTCTATTTAGCATATAGTTATACTTGCTCAATATTTTCATTTGCTTCCCTTATAACATATTTATAATCAAAAAGGAAACTTGGATGCATTCTTCACCAAGGTAATTAATTTTCATTCTATTTTCTCTCTTCCTCTAAGTTAATTAAAATGAATAATCAACATATTTCTATATATAAATTGATTACACTCATTTAAAAATATTGGGGAAATAAATACATTATAATTCTTTTATCATTATATTACCTTTAATAATTACAATGCATTGGTGTTAGTTCTGCATACAGGTTTCCTATATCTATATCCTTATGTATTAGTTCTGCATACAGGTTTCCTATATCTATATTCTTATAAAGTTTTTATTTCAATTCATTTAGATAATGATACAGAGACATGTTAGCTTTTTCCATTTGGTTTACTTTCCATAGTTTAATATATACCCCAGGATTCATGAAGCTTGCGACAGGCGCAGGCATAGCATTGGTGTTTTAACGCCAAATATGGTCGCCGATCGATCCAGGTACGAGCTGTTTCCATGTGCACTACCAGCATACGCCAGAGCTGCGCAGCTCATTGTGCTTGTATGCTAATTACCCCATGTACAGCAGTGTAGCATGCAAATGAAGGTATATAGTGATTCATGAAGTGGTGCAGGCATAGCGTAAGCATGCAGAAATGTAAACCAAAACAAACGGTTTACATTTTTTCAAACAGAGCATCGAAGCCATGAAAGTGGACCAAACGTACGTATTGCAATGTTAACATATGCCAATGGCTAAATATACAGCCAATGGCATAAAAAAACACACACAACACATAAAAAATAACATTTAATGTCATGGCCACACTAATGCAAAGTACAACTGCAGTGCATAGGTGCGCAAACAGGAACACAAAGAAAATATATTTAGATGTCACAAAACTGCAATATAACACAAATCATGATTTTGCCATAATAGTCAATGGTACACATCTTACACCACAACCAAGGCGCAAGGGTTGCTAAGGATCTGTGAGAGTATTTTGAGTGGTAACTAGCAATTAGTAGTCAATGCCATGCAAATGAGTCAAGTAATACTGAATCGCAAATGTCCCGCTGGCGTAAGGATGTACCACACGGCGCATCGGTACAACACCGAGGAGTGGCTTGGAGATAAACATGACATCATGAGAGGTGTGCACCACCGTAGCTGTAAGCACATTGGAGCATTGGTAATCCAGGTTGCCTGTTGCTAAGCAAAGCTGCAGGATAGGTGTGTGAACCTAGCCATAGCTATGCTTAGCTGAGAGCACACAAGGTGACCGAAAGTGCATGTGAACATGGATGCAAACGTGCTCAAAAGCCTGAAATCAGGCATGCATGCCGCGCACCTTAGGAAGGGTACAGGAAGACAATAAGGAAATGCTGCAGCATGATAATATGGGTATAAATGAGTAATTAACACCTAGGAACTCACAGTGGGCCATTGACAACAGCTAACAAGGCTGCCAGCAGCTACCTGCAGAATAGGAAAGGGGAGTTGCCGTACTGCTAAGAAAAGAGAACTGTCACATCAGAACAAAGCAAACCTGCAGTAGATCAGCTACATAACACATTTTGCAACACATTCCTGGGATGGGAAATTACAAAACATGAAAGCAGGCAGCCGGATGTGTGCCTGACAATAGGAGGGGAATTGGGTTGAAAAGTGAAGTAAAGGGCAGTAGATGAATCACGGTAGCTAAGTGTAATTCAACACCACAGGCATCACAATAGTAGTACCTGCTGTGAAACCCACAAGTAAGATACCCTGCAGCTGGAATTGCACATACACACCCAATGACATCAGCAAATTCCAAAGCACAATAGTATAAAGTGTGAAAGCACAGCACACACACTTGTGTTTTCCCAAACACTCTGCACCATCAGTGTAAACAGATGGGGAACTTTTAAAATGTACATGGTAGGGGCTGCCATAGCTTTTATTCATCAGTATGTGTTGGAGACTGAAGGTGGTGTTGAGGATGAGGCTAACAACCACCTCAGGAACCAGAGGAGGAGAAGAGTGTTCAGACCAAGGGTAACCTACCAGGGGCTAAATGATCTGGAGATAGTAGAACATTACAGGGTGGACAGGGACAACATACAGTAAATCGTTGAGCTGTGCCGGCCATGCCTCAGAGCCAGGAATAACAGAAGGGAACTCATCCCAGTGGACACAAAGGTATGTGTAAGCTTGAGAGTAATAGCCACAGGTACCTTTCAAAGGCCAACTGGGGATATCATGGGGATCTCAAAGGCATCAGCATCCAGGGTACTCCAGCAGTTCCTGGATGCCATGTTACCACATGCCAATGAGCATATATACTTCCCCCAAAGGCAGGAGGAGTTGGCAGCAATATACGCCTTTGCTACCATGTGGCAGACTACCTGGAGGTACTGGGTGCAATAGACTGCATGCACATACACATCAGGTCACCACCCAGTGAGTATGGTAGGCACTACATAAACCGCAAGGGATACCACTCCATCAACTGCCAGGTCATGTGCAATGCCCAAGGCATTATCAATGATGTGTGTGCTGCAGCCCTGGAAGCTTCCACGACTCCCACATCTGACATGCCTCACAGCTGTACCATGTATTTGCCAGGGGGGACAACCCATATGGCCACCTTGTGAGGGATGCTGGCTATGCACTGGAACCGTGGATGATGACTCCCATCAGAAATGCACACATATCCATGCAAGAATGCCATAATGAGGCACACGCACAAACCAGAATCATCATAGACCATGTGTTTGGGATGCTGAAATCACGGTTCCATTGCTTGGACATATCTGGTGGAGCCTTGCAGTACTCTCCAGGCATGTGTGCCCACATCTTCATAGTATGTGCCATGCTACATAATATGATCCTGTGGAAAAAGATGCAGCAGGGACATAATGGTGAAGGCCCTCACAGCCCACCACAATTGCCAACGGCACCACAGGCACAGAGGGATTCAGACCACGAACACCCTGTTATGTAATTCTGATGTCCCGAATAAGCTGCCCAGAACCGCTGAAATGTGCGTTATTCACCCTTGTACTAATAGTGCCTGCTCTGAGAGGTAATACGACCACTGCCAGGAGTAGAACATGCAACCATGTACACAATCTTCACAATAACCTACCACTAAGGTACATGAGATGTACCACTGGCAGTTGTGTATTGTGACAGGTTAAAACACAAATGGGCAGACTTTGGGAAATACTATAAACCACCATGTACCCAATGAAAGGTGCATTCTCTCGCTTTCTATCTCTCTCTCTCTCTCTTTTTATAGAGATAGAGATATATGTCGATAGAGATAGAGATATATGTCGATATATATGGATATACATATATATGCAAATATATAGATAGGTTAGCAACATCTACACAACCATGGAGGCACATATAAATAGGAAAACTACCAAATACTGAATGCTTTACATACTGACACGCGTAATCACAAGACTTAAAAACCGAAAGACAACAGTACAGAAACACCAGAATCGCGAGTACTACTATCACGATGTTAAGAGACATTTAGTTAGTGCTTCTGATGCTGCAGTTCAGGTAGGTACTGTGTGTAAGTGTGTTTCTGATTGCTGTAGTATGTGTAAGTGTGTGTTCTGAGTGTGGTGTGTGTTTCCGGGGGACTGTAATGTGTGTGTGTGGGTTTGCTTCATGTGTCTGTTTGTGTTATCTCAGAGGTAGATTATTAAAGTAGGTGTGGTGTGGGGTGCACAGCCACCCAGATGGGGAGTGTATTGGGGTATGGCCACCTGCCTATACGTAGTGTAGGATGGTTTGTTTGGATGTGATGGGTAGCAGTGTGTCTGTGTGTGTGTGTGTGTGTGTGTGTGTGTGTGTGTGTGTGTGTGTGTGTGTGTGTGTGTGTGTGTGTGTGTGTTCTGTGTTTGTGTTACTTTTGGAAGTTTGACTGTAGCGAGTTTGAATGTTCGGTTTTGTGGGGTTTGGGAGTCTGGGAATGGTAATATGGTCGTTGGAAGTGTGTGCATTCCTGAATCCATGGGTATGCCATATACAGTGGATGAAGTCTTTAAATATGTGTATAACATGGATCATAGCAATCACACATTCTGCCACGACCGAACGTTATGAACAAAGGATATAGAGAGTATATGCCTATACACCATTACAAATATGTGCTATGCTCATGAGACAAAGATAGGGTTGCCACCTGTCCCACCTTGCGAGGGACAATCCCTTTATGTGCGGTAGTGTCCTGACCAAAATGAGTACAAATACTAATGTCCTATAATCTCGAGACATTTGGCATGTTCCATATTTAATGTAATTGTTGCATAACATAGTCATGTCTGTATCTAAAATACCTACAAGTAACAAGAAACAGGATAAGCAAGTAAACTGCCACAAGAATAAGCTTTTATATAGGCATATATGTAAAGTTCTATACTTTGTACTGACCGTGGGTATGTGTCGGCCTCTAAAATCCAATGTGTGTCCTGCAAATGTCCCACTATGACCATTTGAAAAGGTGGCAACCCTAATAAAAGAGGTTCAGTCACCAACACAACTCCAATGAGTGCAAATATCTGTGACAGAAATACATGAGACAGCTTTCATGTAGCAACATTTCATTACATACTGATGTATTTCCGAAGGGATTGAAGGACCAACATCACCTGCATGTTATACAAGAACCAATTAACAATGGCTTAATGAATCAGCCTGCAATTACCATAGTATTAGTCCACTAAAGGATAGGTCATCAAATATTGAAGGAGCTCTCACACACATATCTAATATGTATAGATGCAGTTCCTACACACGTGCATCTGCTATGTACACCCATCTACATCTCCACCACACCTGAAACAATTGCAATACATACTGTAATAACATGGTTGTCCTGTTCGATTCTCAGCTAAAGAGTCCTCTGTGTAGAGACATTCGTGAAAGGGCATACCTTCATTGAAGGTTGTGTGTCAGGGCTGGCAACTTGGCATGTAAAAATCTTCTACCAATCATTAGTGGACCGGAGTTCCACTGTGGTGACCCCTAACCGGGAAAAGCCAAAAGACACAACAACTGTAATAACATCACAAACATCCACTCACTCTATTACATCTGCAGAAGCCTTAACATACCTTGTCAGAGACACACTAAAATGTGAAATAGTTGCTGTTGTACAATGGAACAGCCACCAATGTTACAAGGTTTGGTTGCAATAATCCCATATCAGACAGCTGTGCGTACACCAGGAAGTGTTACCAATTACTGATTAACAGCACAGTATGATACACATGTACAGTATACTAAAGATGTCAGGTGAGCACAGTTCAAAACACCTAACATTCTATGCACAGCCACACAGCCTTGAGCTGCCCAAACATCCTTGCCAGACCTAAACATTTGCAGATGTATCAGGTATAAACCCTGCAGAAGTAGCAATGTCCAGAAATATAACAGCTAGACTCACATGTAGAACTACATCCTCTAGCCGTTACACACAATCCATGGGGCCATGAAGGTAATATATCTCTGTGTGTCTCCATATAGCTGTTGCAATTCATCACAAACAACACATCCAGGCCATCTTCCTTGAAGGTAGGGCAAAGGTACAACGCCCAAGTGGAGTATTCAATTATACACCACTGTTGCCATGTCATTGGCTAATAGAGTAGCTGCACAGCTGAGGTGCATGTAATCATCTACTCCGGAACACCAATTGGTGGCAGGATACCACATGTTACTGATATGTAATTATAAAAGGATGGCTTGTCATACATTCAAACCGTCTGTATGTACCAGCAAAACGTTACAACGAGGATTACAACAAAAACCCAATAGGATTTACATTACCATCAACGACAACTCAGGTTACTAATAAGGTATGTAGAACACTCAGTATGTCAGTGTATGTAGTACCTGTTCTGTAATAATTAAAGTGTACACAATGCAGATAGTGGGAAAAGGTATTATGTAGTGATGTATTGTTGAGAATAGTAATGCTCGTAGAAATCATGTGTACTGCTGTAGGCCACAAGGTAAATACCTCATGTATCACAAGGGATGCAATATAAGGACTTTGAACACAAAAATTCCACTCCAGCCGCTGTCAGTTGCAGGGTTGGTCCAACAAGTATGTGCCATAACAGGGGATAGTATATGTTGATATACTGTAACAGTAGGCATATGTATGGGTGTATAACTGAGAATAACATGTCTAAGGTAGTCCTGCTGTGCAATTATGATTTGCATTGTGGGATATTGTGCCAAAAATGTGTAATGTACAGTATTGTAGGTAGATATGTCTAACATTTTACATAGCATTACTGTTATGTTATGCAGACATCAGGTATGTCTATTGGCATGTACAATACACAATAACAGGATACATATGACTTGTAGTCACCAGACAGTGTATCAGCATGATAGCTAATTGAAATGGAAGAGCTAGTTAATTATCCATGCACAAAGGACATGTAATAGGTTCATAGTTTGATAGGTAGGCACCATGCTGTCTGGCCAAGGCTATTCATAAGCCTAGCTACAGTGTTTTGGCTTGCACCACCTCTCTAGGTTAGTTCCCTGTGCCTGTGAACAGCAGAGCCATTAGTTTCCTGCGCCTCTGTACAGCAGAGCCACTGCAGTGATCCCTGGTGTACATGTCTGTCTCCCATCCACCTATCGAGGTATCTCTTGAAGAGTGCTAGTGAGGGTCCCTGCCTGATGTACATAGGAATCATGTTCCAAAGCATGGGGAGTGTCTGGGTCAGGAATGTATCCCTCCAGCACATCCTAGTCATCATTGCGTTTAGGTACATAACCCAGAGCATGTGTCTCTCAGGGGCTTTTGCTTATGTGGAGCATATCCATCAATACTGTTTTGGACATGGGCCCTGTATATCCAGCAGAGATGACCTCTGAGTACACGGTATGCAAACGAGTACAGTTAGAGTTTCTGAAGTTGGGCTGCATACGTCATCCTTCAGAGGTCAGTATTCCTCTTGGTGTGGTAATGTTGTGGTGTTTCAAGCCGTTGCTGTTGTCTCATAAGGTACATCCCAAATGGGGTGTTGTACCCTTTAATGTGTTTCAGAAGTCATGAGTAGAGAGGCACAATGGCTGCCTTTGTTCTGGCTACAAACCCATTAGAGATTAGTTTCATAGTTTCATAGTTTCATAGTATAGTACTAGGCTATCTGCCCTGGGGCATTTGTAAGCCTAGCCATAGTGATGTGGCTTTTGCCACCCCATGAAATGGTACAAAAATTGTACAGAATAAATTTAGAATACTGTGCCTCTGTCTAGTAGTGACACAATGAAGGTCCCCTTATATAATAGAATTAGTTTACTGTGCCCCTGTCTAGCAGTGACACAGATGTGACCCCTGGGGTAAACTTATGATCTTCCATCCACTCATCAAGATTTCTCTTGAAAAGAGTCAGTGAGGGGCTCTGCCTAATATGAACTGGGATCCTGTTCCAAAGCATGGGAAGCCTCTGGGTTATGAATCTATCCCTCCAGCATGCCCTATTAATACTTGTGCCGAGGTTTAAGTCTTTAGCTCTCGTGGTCCTGATGGATTTGGATTTTTTGAGGTGGAGCATATCCATCAGATCCTGATTGGACATGGCCTTGTATGTCAGGCAGAGATCACCTCTGAGCAGGTGGTATGCTACTGAATAGAGCTGAAGTTTCTTTAGTCTGGCAGAATAAGACATATGTCGGAGACCCTTGATCCTCTTGGTGAGGTACTTTTGTGGTCTCTCCAGCTGTTGCAAATGCCGGGTGAGGTACATACCAAATGGGGCATTGTACTCAATCATGGGTCTGATGAGGGAGGAATATAGGGGTACAATGACATCCTTGGATCTGGATGTGAATCCCTTCATGATGAGGTGTGCAAGGTAGAATGTTTTTCTAACCACTTTGGCAATGTGGGTGTCAAATGAGAGGTCGCTGTCGACTTGGGTCCCTAGGTCTCTGATTACTTTTTCCGTACTCAGTGGGTTCCTGTCTATGTGATAATTTGTGGGTACTTTGTTTTTCCCAAAGGGGATGACTATACATTTTTTGGAATTTAGTTTAAAGCCGTAACTCCGGCACCAGTTGTCCGTTTCTGTGAGGCCTTTTTGTAGGATGTGTGTGTCTGCTGGTGTATCGACTATGGCACCTAGTTTGTAGTCATCTGCGAACTTTGTCAGCCACAGCCCTCCCATGTTTGCTTTAACATCAGAAAAATAAATGCCGAACAAGAGGGGTCCCAGGACAGATCCCTGTGGGACACCACTTGTGACTGGCTTTGAGTCTGACATTGCTCCAGCAATTTTAACTTTATGGGTTCTGTCCTTTAGCCAGTTTGCAACCCATCTAGTGACATAAGGGTTTACTTTTAAGCTGTTGAGCTTATCTATGATGCCTGAGTGGGGTATTGTGTCGAAGGCCTTAGCCAAGTCCAGGTATGCTGTATGGACTGCTTTGCCCTCATCAATGGCTCTAGTGACTGTTTCAAAAAAGTCAACCAGGTTTAAAAGGCAGATCTGCCCTTTACAAAGCCGAACTGGGTGGGGTCAAGTGTCTGTAGGTCCCCTATGTCTCTGTTTATGAGTTCCATAATGATTCTTTCCATAGCTTTGCAGACCAGGCTGGTTAAGCTTATGGGGCAGTAGTTTCCAGGGTCTGTAGAGGCACCCCCCTTGTGGAGTGGGACCACTGTTGCTGTACGCCAGTGTTCAGGTACATATCTCGAAGTAAGGCTAAGGTTAAATAACATTTTTATGTGTGGGTTTAGCTCCTCTTGGAGTTCACGTAACATGTAACCCGGGATACCGTCAGGTCCCATTGATGCTGTGTTTTTTGCTTTGTTTAGGGTGGTTCTCATTTGGACATCTGAGATAACAGGAAGATTACATTCAGCTGGGATAAGTATTTCTTCTTTTGGGGGTGAAGGAGGAGAGAAATTTGCACTGAATCTGTCAGCCAGAATGTTGGCAATATCTGTGGTTTCAGTGTATGTTATGTTGTTGTGAACCAACTCTGAGCATATCTGAGGGTTTCCACCGAGGTTTCTAACATAGCTGAAGAAGGCTTTGTGGTTATGTTTAGTGTCCTTAGCGATTTTTCTCTCAAAGTTGGCCTTGGATGTTTTTATGAGAGAATGTAGTTTTCTGCTAATGATGATCAGAGATGTCTTCCCTTCATGGGATTTTGCTCTGACGTGCAGTAGCTTCCTTCTTCTGTTATACAATTTGTTTATGGCTGAGGTCCACCAGACAGGACGCTTACCTTTGGTGGAGAGGGACTTGGATTTGTTTGGGATTGCATGATCCATGCATTTTTGGAGATGTCCATAAAAAGCATTTGTGAAGGATTCGGCATTGTGGGATTTGGTATCCACTGGCACAGTGGGCTTAAAGGATACCATCTCAGTCTTAAGAAGAGTGAAGTCTGCTTTTGAGAAGTTTTTCATGGTGGTCTTTTGTGCTGGGGGTGTAGGTGGGATATGTACATCCAGGGTGATTAGTTTGTGGTCAGATCTCACTAGTGAGGGGCATACTTCTGGTGTGGAGCATTTTGTCCCCATGTTTGTGATGATGAGGTCTAGTATATTATCTCCCCTAGTGGGAGAGGTAACTAGTTGTTCCAGTGCATTTGAATTTATGAATTCCAGGAACATTTGGGCTAGGGTATTAGGGCTAGAATAATGTACCCAATCTATGTTTGGGTAGTTGAAGTCTCCTAGTATGATGGTATTTTGTGATACATTCATATCCTCCAATGTCTTCAGGAAGGCTGAGTGTGGTTCTTGAGATTGGGAGAGTGGTCTGTAACATGCTACCAGTTGTATAGCAGTTTTGCCTATGGTTAGTTGCACCTGTATGGTCTCTGATGCTTCATGTGTTGCTACTAACCTGGAGGTGTGGGTGTCCTTGATGAATATGAAACTCCCCCTCCCTTTGTGGTTCGGCCTGGGTTTTGGGGCTGAAAAGCATGATACGAGGTATAGCCTGGTAGCGCTGGGGTGCTCTCCGGAGCCTTGAACCAGGTTTCAGTTACTGCACAGACGTCGATGTTCTCCATGCTGAGGAGCGCATCAAGTGCCTGCATCTTGAGATTTAAACTTCTGGCATTGAGCAGCATTACCTTTAGTTTTTTTCCATTTTTGTTTTCTAAGGAGGTGGGTTTGTCTTTTGAGCCTTGCCTAAAAAAGGCACTATGGAGGTGGCAAGAGCCTTAGCCAATATCCGGAAGCCCAGTGGTGACAGGTGTAAGCCATCTCTTGCAAAGCAGCGTGGCTTGTCCAACATGTCATCCCAGGCAGACAGATATTGGATCCCCTTAGAATGACACCAGTACTTGAGCCAATTGTTAAAGCTGATCATCTTGTCTTTGTATTGTGGTATCATTCTTGGTGAGGGCAGGATGCTGCTCAGGGTCAGGGTCATACCAGCCTGGGCTACATAATCGGAGAGCTCCTCTATGTCTCTTTTCATGTAGTCCAGGGAGGTACGTCTCAGGTCATTCACATCAGCATGGACAATGACGGAGTCATATTTGTACTTGCTTTGGAGTGACCTGAGTGCGTGTGTTATGTGGCAGATCCTAGCTCCCGATAGACAGCTCACAGTCACCTTCTCCTTGCTCAGCCTGGTCAGCTGGACATCAGTGTGTCTGACTATAGAGTCACCTATTACTAGTGTATCAGACAAGGTGTTTGGCCTTAAGGGCTGTGATTGGTTGACACACTGATTTATTGAAGTATGTGTTGCATGTGTTTTGTTTTGAGGTGGTGGATTTTTGGATGTCTGCTTTGGGAGCCTCTGTTGTTTTGGTAAGTTTTTTATTAGAGCCTCCGAGTATGTCTTCGTGTTTTTATGTGTTTGGTTTGCAGTTGTGGTAGGTATATGTGGGACTGGGATTGTTGTGTGTGTAGTTGCCATCTCCTCCTGTCTGGTCATGCCAGCCCTGAGTTGAGAGAGTTCAGCCTCCAGTTTGGCTATATAGTTGCATCTTTCACATGTATTTGTGTTTTTTGGGAGGAGTTGGTTGTCTGTGTACATGAGACAATTGTAGCATTGCCTCAAGATACCCATATTGACCAGCTGAATTGGAGATGACGCCAGTAATCTACCACTCAACATGCTAGAACAGTATAAGGGAGTGCTGTACCTTTAAGGGAAGTGGAAATTCACAGGGGTGGTAAGTAGATGTAGTGCTTTCCTTAGTACGAGAGTGCTTACTTAGTAGAGAAGTACTGAGAACAAGTGCTAGGCTTATAATATAGTGAGTAGTCTGGTTATACTAAGAGTAGAGCTTCCTTAAGGGAAAATTTGAAGAGCAGACTTGGCGGAGCCAGAAAAAGTTTAACCTTGTTTAACCGGCGCTGTGCTATCGCACACAACCGAAAAGCCGCAAACGCGGATTTTAAACAGTGAACTACAAAAGAGCTAGAAATGGTCCAAAACAACCAATTACTACAGCTTCTTGTGCTGAGGTCACTTCCTACAGGGACAGGTAGGCTGCTCAAGGCTCCCAACTCCCAGGGGGCCACATAGAAGGATATCCACACCACCTTGCCAATATGGTTATGAAAGGAGAGAATGCTATCTACTTGGGTTCTAAGATCCCTTATTACATCTTATGTATGTAGGGGACTACCAAATGTGAGGTAGTCCACGGGTCATTGGTGTAATCCAAAGGGGATGTCTATGCACCTTGTAGCATGCAGCTTGAGGCCATGTTATTGACACCAGGTATCCATTCCAGTGACACCCTTATGGAGGGTGTCTGTATCAACTGGGGAATCAATCATGGCCCCTAGTTTGCAGTCGTCTGCAAACCTTTTCAGCCTAAGTCATACTGTGCTAGCCTGTACCTCAGAGAAGCATATACCGAACATGAGGGGCTCTATGACCAAGCCCTGGGGGAAGCCAATTGTAACTGATTTACAGTAGGACCTAGGGTGTCCTACCCTCACTGTGTGGGTTCTGTCCGTGAGCCATGTTGCCTAACATCTCGTTACATAGGGGTTAATGTGCAGGTGGATGTGAATGTTGATAATAGCAGAATGGGGAACGGTGTTGAAAGCCTTTGAGAACTCAAGGTAGGCTGTGTGGACCTCCTTAACCTCATCTAATGCCTTGGTAACTGTCTCAAAGGAGTCCACCAGGTTTAGGAGATATGGTCTGGCTCTAACAAATCCAAACTGGGTGGGATCAAAGGTTTGGAGGCCACCAATGTCCCTGTGAATGAGATCCATAATGATGTGCACCATAGCCTTGCAGAACAGTCTAGTCAGGCATATAGGGCAATAGTGCCCCTGGTCTATTGTGGTGCCACCTTTGTGGTGTGGGATAACTGTTGCTATGCACCATTCAGGGGCTACAATGCCTGATGCAAGGCTATTATTGAATATGGTGCCTTAGTGGGGAGCCAGTTCCTTCTGAAGTTTATGGAAATCACAGCCTGGGATGCTGTACGGTCACATGGATGCTGTGTTCCTGGCTTTAGAGAGTGCAGCTTTGAACTGCATAGTTGTGATCACATGGACTCTGCATCCTTCCTGTACAGATATGGGCCCTTTAGGGTGTGAGAGGGGTGTAAAGTTAGAACTGAACCTATCTGCCAGGATGTTGCCAATATCAGTCAGTTCTGTAATGTTCATGCCTTACTGCTGTATGTCAGAGCAGATGTGGGTATCGCCATCAAGGTAGTGACATACCTCTAGAATGCTTTGTGGTAGTCTTTGAAATTAGTCACAGTTATGTTTATGTAGCTAGCTTTGGAGGATGTGATAAGGTATCTCAGATTCTTACTGAGGCTGACCAGGGAGCTCCTCCACTCATGGGATTGTACTCTAATTTGCAACAGTCTCCTCCTTCTGTTGTACATTATGTCCATGGCAGTGGACCACCAGAGTGGCTTCCTTTTCTGGAGGGTAGCGTTATGGTTCTGTTTGAGATAGCATGATCCATGCAGTCGTGTAAGTGCTAATTAAGTGCAGTTGTGTATGATTCAGTGGTTGTAACTGTATTGTCCATCTGCATGGGTGTCATGATGTTTACTACTGCTGTCATAAGAAGCCTGAAGTTGGCTTTGTAGAAATATTGTACTGTGGTTTCCATAATGGGTGTGGTGCCGGGATGTGGATAACAAGTGTGATTAGCGTACGTTCAGATCTGAACAACAAGGAGATAACCCCAGGTGTGGAACACCAGTCACACATGTTGGTAATGACCAGGTCTAGGATATTGTTGCCCCTTGTGGTGGTGTGGATAGGTTTATCCAGGTAATTGGTGTTTATGAATCCCAGAAAGCATTGGCTTAATGTGTCAGTACATGAGTAGGTATCCCAGTTAATGGTGGGGTAGTGTCAGTCGCACATTAGTAGTGTGTCTGGTTGAATCCTAAATTCCGGTACACCAAGAAGAGAGGACCATTAACCGAGGGGTATGGTGGGGGATCTGTAGCAAGCTACAATTTCTAAAGCAGTTATGGCCAGAGTTAATTGCACTTGGATAACCTCTGATGCATTGTGCTAAGCAACTAGCCTGGAGGTGTGGATATTCTTAGGAAATATGGACACACCTCCATCATGGGTGTTCCGGTCCTGGTTACATGACTGAAAGGTGTGGTATGAGTAATAGCCTGGTAGTGCAGGGGTGCTCTCAGAAGCCTAGAAGCAGGCCCCAGTCACTGCACAGATATCGAAGTGGTCCATTACAAGGAGTGCCTCGGTTGAGTACGTTTGAGATTAAGATGTCAAGCACTGAGTAGCATTACCCTCAGGTTCTGCTTGCCTGTTCGTGTCATGGGGGTGAATATGTTATTTGAACCGTGCCTAAAACAGGCACTATAGGAGCAGCAAGAGCCTTAGCCATTATCCGTAATCCCAGGGCTGACAGGTGCAGGCCATCTGTGCCAAAGCATCGTGTTCTGTCGACCATGTCATTCAAGGCAGACAAATACTGGATACCCTTGGAATGACACCAGAAGCATACCCAATTGTTGAAGTAAATAATTTTGTCCTTGTACTTTGTTATCAGTCTGGACGATGGCAGAATGCTACTCAGGGCTAGGGTGATATCTGCCTAGGCTACAAGATCGGAGAGCTATTCCATGTCTCTTTACATGTAGTCCAGGAAGGTACATCTCAGGGCATTCACACTAATATGGACAATGACACAGTCATATTGTACCTGTTGAAGAGTGGCCTGAGTGCATAGGTTATGTTGCAGATCCTGTTGCCTGACAGGCAGCTGACAGTAACTATCTCCTTGTGTAGCCTGATGAGTGGGACATCAGTGTGACCGCCTATAGAATCACCTATGACTAGTGTGTTGGGTACGTTATTTTGCCCTATTGGCTGTGTTTGATGGGAGCACTGAGTCTGTGGGCTATAAGTCATTGGTGTTGTGTTGGGGGAATGGGGGCTGCCTGCATTTCTGATTTGGAGTTCTTTGTTGCCTAGACAGAGTAGTATTGAGAGGCTCCGCAAATGTTGTTGTCTTACTATGTGTGGCCTGTGGTGGTGGAGATTTAGGGAGACTATGTGATGAGCGTGGTGTGATGCAAATGTTTCACTTCCCCACATGATTGTCAAGTTCAGTCTGGGTAGGAGAGAGCTTTACCTCCAGCATGACTAGATATGTGTATTTCCCACAAGTTGTAGTGTTGGATGTTAGGAGGGGAGTATTGACTGTGTACACGAGACAATTTCTATATTGCCTCAAGATGCCAATATTCATCATATAGACAGGTGAGAGCACTGGGAATTGACACTTGGACATGCCTGAATATATAACTATTTCCCTCTAGATAAGTGAGGAAAGAGTGTACAAGAGCTGTTTTACTCTAAGCAAGCGGGAAATGTAAGTACAAACAGTGTTTACCTGTAGGTAATGAGGAGGATCGAGTGCTATAGTAATTAGTAGCTCATGTAGTGCTTACATGTTCTGAACAAGTGCTGAGCATGAATACACAATACAGATAGGGTGATGGATAAAATAAACACACTGTCCTCCAACAGGTACACAATCACATATCCATGAACACTACTGAGCCCCTGTAACCATAACTTTGATGGTACAAGGTGCACTCAGGCTGCATGGGACCTGTCCACATCCCTGGTTGTATCATACACATATGGCAAAAAGGTTTTCTCTATGCATACACATCATGTAAAACATAGCTTCATGTCAGTCTTTGAAAACATTGAATGATGCACACCAACAGTTATAACAACCCACAAAGAGGAGAACCAAACATAATGGGAGGCACTACACTACTACCCTGCTGAGTCTGGTCTGAAAGGCCATGAACCTTAATCAACATATATGTTGTCAGCAGTACAGATGTAGATGACAGTAACGATGATTTCACACTGCATATCATACCTGTGTCAGGTCATAGGACATAATTACCCGTACTGTGTTCCACCTACACTCAGTATACTAGATCTACATTCATATGTCACAGGAGTGTTCTGCCAGTGGACTGCTGACAGAACCAACACTACAGAAGGTGCCTGATTAATATGTTCATATCACACCAGTACCAGCTACAGTAAGACAGGGTTAATTTGTTGTACTCCCCCTCATTATAGACCATACCACACAGACAAATGGGAGGCATCTGCCTATGTAAGTATGTGAATGGCTATGACCTAGGAGCAATAGCTGACTCAGTGTTGTGGACAACATACAGAAGGGGCTTTGTGGGTGAGGTGTATGACATATGTGCACAATCTGACAGCTGCATATTGCATTGTCACCGCTAGGTTAATAACCCTGTACCCATGAACTACCACCTAGGCTGTGGTCAACATAATGGATACTGTGTGTAAGGGATGCTGCTGTGCAGTTTTCCTCCCTGAGATAGTGACATCAACAAGCCCTTTAGGTTGTCATAAGTGGCAACCCTGGTCATGACAGGGTGCCATCCATGAATATAGAGATCATTGTTCAGCCATACTCATCACTCAAGTGACTTATATCAGATCACATATCACCTTTAAGGGGTATTGGCCATGTTTGGATGGCCGACACCAGCCTACACAATCCTCATCTCCACTATGTAGCATGATGCCTACCCTGCATAAAGCCATGTCCAACACTGTGATGTTGGACATGCTACACGTACATATCCTGATCTCAAATACATACATCATGGACATCCACCTTCCTAGTACAAGGATCGCCACATACTGGACAGATCCTTGTGCCATGCACGTTACATACTCCTGCCATACTATGCATCCCTGTCCAGCAAAGCTGCACATTTCACCTCTGTCAGACATGGTGTGATAACTGCATGGTAGATGCATCATTAACCATGTGGATCAGTTTTGTGGCACTGCTTCACCTGGCACCAGAAACATGGCTGCCAGCTACAGCTAGGTAACCTTACATCCTAGGCTCATACATGGCCCAGGGCATACAGACTACTAGATGACCTTGGCCGTACATGCTATAGTTGATGACTATCCCTGCAAATACCATCAGGCTAGACAGTGTCCCATGTGTATCACATGTGCAACACAGGCGATACATGGCAGGAAGTTGAACTGCTGTACAGCGCCATGTAGATGTATATGGCAAAACACATGCATGTAAAACATTCCGTGTGCACATCTGCAGTGTCACATGTCAGGTCCGTTAAGGCAGTGTAAGTGTTTACATATAACATATACACAGCATCAAGGTTGACAGCATTAATGTAGACACATCCAGGCATATGCTGATAGATAAGAACACCAGTACAGACAAACAGACATGCCCACATCAAGACAGCATACACATGGAGTATGAGCAATGTAATCAGGTGACACACACATATATGGTGATAATATCCAATCCCCATTGAGTGTCACATGTGTGTGGCACAAACATGTCAGTGGTGTCAGTGTCATGAAGATTTACAAAGACAACTATTTATACGTAATAAATGTGATACACATGCATGTGTAGCTGTATCTCTGTGCATCTCTGAGATACTGTGACCTGTCTCCATCATTATGTCTTCCAGGTATGCCGCAAGCAAGGCTACCAGCCTATACATGGTTGGAGGATGGGTCTATATTATAACACTGAAATTCTCTAACATCGAATGTTATAATATTGAACCCGTAATGTCAAACGCTGAAAACAGCGAAGGTGCAGGACATTGAATTCTTTCCCAGAAAAATAATTCAGTGGGCCGTTGCTGTGGCTTCACTGTTTTCAGTGTTCGACATGTTGGAGCATTACGGGTCGGGTTCAGGTAAGTGTGCAATTGTGTGTAGGTTAGGGGGCGGGTTATGTGAGTTAGGGTTAGGGCGCAGGTCAGGTAAGTGTGCGATTGTGTGTAGGTTAGGGTTAGGGGTGGGTTAGGTGAGTTAGGGTTAGGGCGCGGATGAGGTGAGTGCGCGATAGTGACAGACCTTAGGGTTAGGGTTGGGTTAAGTTAGGTGGATAGCTAGTACTGCATGTAAAGTTTAGTTAAGGTGTAGGATTTTAAGTGTATGTGTGTGGATGGCTGTTTTGTGTGTGTGTTTGTGCTGTGTGTATGTTTCTTGGAATAGTGAATTTTTTCCCAGGGAAAAAATTCGCTATTCTGACTGTTCAATGTTTTCACACTTCGGTGTTTAGGGTTCGATATAATAACAATTGATGTTAGAGAACTTTGATGTTATGATATAGACCCTGGAGGATGAGGACCTCATACCTTACCTCCAAGACAACTATGATGTCCTGTTTAGCCATGTGCCACAGGATGCACAGGAGTGGGATGACCTGTAGCAGGAACTTCGCAGGAGGTTTAATGATGTGGGTGGTCATAACCGCACATACCAGCAGGTGCACAGACACTGTACAGACCTAATCAGATGGGCAAAACAGCATGGAAATGCAATTTCCAGGGAACAAGGTGCAACAGGTGGTGGGCCACCAACCCAGCCCCCACTCACATGTACCAAGGAGCTACTGGCCAACCTGGGGACACTGGCAGAATAGCATCCACAAGCCTTAGCAGACATCGTGTGGGTGGGTGTCTCTCAACCATCGAGCCTGGAGTTGTCTGGTAAGTCACTGCTGCACATATAACTATTGTATCCCATATAGTTGCATGTGTCACTATACAATATGTAATGTAACATCATATGCAAGGCATGTATACACACATGCCGCACACTATAGTATGCTACTCTGTGTATGCACACATGTGCATGCTCCATAGTATATCCTATTGTACTGGCGAATGTGTTGGCATGCACATTACACCCTGTAGCTGTCATACAAGCGTGGATAATGATCATACTGCTGTGTTACCCCTATATAGGTACCTCTGGCGTTCCGCTAAGACAGCAGCCAATTGCAGGTGAGACAGTTATAAGTATCATGCATATTAATGCACAGATCTATTTGCCATGTGGCCTTTTAACACATGTACACATAATAAATGGTCCTGTCACAATATACAGGTCGCATCTGCAATTCATCACAGTGGCTACCCATGTGCAATACTTACAAACTATGTGAAACACCGACATGAAACCTCACAAACTGTCATTGCTAGATGTGTGGACAGCTGTGCACACAACGGTGGAGATGTTGGTCAATGTAGGAACATGTACTACACATATGAACTACACATGTGGGGTACACAAACAGTACTACACAGTGAGCTGGAGTATGGGCAGCACATAGGATTAACCAGTGTGGATTATGGCCCTGCTATGAGTGCACACATTGTGATGTGCCATCTGACATGTCCATGACATGTAGTGGACCGGCTGCAACATTGTCTTACTATCCCATAAAACACACCCCGCATACCAAACATACAACCCTTTGTCTGCATAACCCTGTGGACAGTGGAGTATATGACATCTATGGGTGTCTGTCATATGGGACAACACAGACATGTGAGATAGATGGCCATCACAACCATTTGGCCAACACATGTTCACACATAGCCATGGAGGATAGCCAGAGACATGTAGCAACACACAGTAGATGTGATGTGTTTGTGTGTGCAACCTGTTGTACATTGGCTCAACATGGTCCAACTATAGCCTTTGTTAAATGGTTATATTGCAGATGTGGAACACTAGACATCCTACAGGCCAGTGCACAGCTTGTGAAGGCGTAACATCATTCAACCACATAAGATGTGTTGAACATCATGACTGTCACAGCATGACAGTAGTCACCTGTACAGCATCCACATACATACACAGACAACCATATCAGGCCACAGATACAGTACATTTACTGTTGGACATCACTGTCAGCCGTGCACCTCGTGTGTGTGGTACACAAATGTCATGTGGGACATGATGCATTGACAAGTCTGCCATGTGTGGACATGGTTGCCAGGCATCTAAAATATGTTTGCAGATATGCAGGGGTGTCATCCGTATGGCCATTTCACATCATGGTTTAATTATTAATAAAAACTGGGCCATTATGAGAAATAACCCTAAACTTTGGAATATAGGAGGAAGTAAGCCTAATTTTGAAAATTAAGTCTTGCAAATATTAAAAAATGACAGAACCATAAGAGTTATGCGACCCGATAAAGGGGGTGGGATGGTTTTCTATGACACATTGGAATATTCCCAAAACAATCTTTGAAATGCTGAACGACCTAGAAACATATCAACCAGCTTCAATTAATGAGATAAACATCAGTTATAAAAGAATAGACTATTATTTGGAAGATTATCTTTTAGAGGAAAGAATTACAGGAGAGACATATAAATATTTAAAAGTTTCAAATCCAAAAGTAGCCACCGTTTTCGGGATACCAAAGACCCACAAAGATTTGGAAAATTTAAGTTTTAGACCAATAGTAGATGGATGTGGGTCAAAAACATATCCCTTTGGAGCTACTATAGATAAATGGTTGAAACAACAGGTCATGAACAATGAACACATAATAAAAGATTCTTGGGACTTTTTGGGAAGAATTAAAGATGAGCTGTGGGACAATGAGGTAATATTCTTAACCATTGACGTAGTGGAATTACTTACATCTATTCCCAAACAGGAAGGCTTAGAAATCTTTAGGGACTGTTTATACAAGAATACCACATTAGACAAAGACAAAAAAGATCTAGTAGTGGAATTCATGGAAATAGTCTTAGATTTTAACTACATTATGTTTGATGGAGAATATTATAGGCAACATAGAGGTGTTGCTATGGGGGCTTCTTGTGCCCCTGTGTTTGCCAGTCTTGTACCTTTACAGTAGGAGCAAATAAATGTGTTTAGAAGTGCGTTTTTCCAACATATGAGACTATATGTTAGGTTTTTGGATGACATATTTATTTTATGGAAAGGCCCTGAAAATAGCATTAAAGATTTGGTTCAACACCTCAACGAAAGCACAGGATTTTTAAAGTTTACGTATGTGTACGATAAAAAAGGAATAAACTATTTGGACACATACATAGAAAAGGATACTAATTGCTTTATATCCAAGATATACAGGAAACCATCCTTCAGCAACTCTTACTTGCAATATTTCAGTGACCATCCGGTCAGACAAAATAACAGTATAGTCAAAGGACAATTAATTAGGGTAGCAAGAATGACTTCGAAACAGGAAGATCTACAAGAGGAATTAAGGAAAGTAGCTTTTATGTTTCAAGAAAGGGGGTACCCAGTTAAAATGATTAATGAATATGTTGAGTACATTAGGAATGAATGGGTTAAGAAATACAAGCCACTACTAGGGAACAAAAATGCTTTATATGAAGGAAAAGGTACAAAAGATACAGTAAGTAAAAAATATGAAAGAACTATGATTGTCCCATATGGTGGTAATGCAAATCAAGTAGAGAAAATTATTAATAAAAACTGGGCCATTCTGAGAAATAACCCTAAACTTTGGAATATAGGAGGAAGCAAGCCTAATTTTGTATATAAAGTAGGCCCAAATTTGAAAAAGAATTTTGAAATGCCCACAAAGGTGAACAACAGACATGGGACTACAAATGGTGGGAACTGTTCACAGTGTAAATACATATGCACAGAGAAAAAGATAAAAATTAATAATTACTTAAAAAATGTAGTGAAACCTGAGAAAGGGAATTGTCAAACTACTGGAGTTATTTATTTGGCTATGTGTAAATCCTGTCCCAGTTTTTATGTAGGTAAAACTGAGAGAAAACTGAGGGACAGGATATATGAACACACATACCAGATAAGTACTAAAAACACTAATAATGCCCTATATAGACATATTAGCAATTCTCAAGATTGTAAAGAGTTCAATTTTATTATTTTAGAGAAAGTATTAAGAAAACAGAGGGGTGGGGACTATAGAACATACATAGAAGAAAGGGAAACAAAATGGTAAATTAAATTACAAGCAAGTCTAACCCCAGGCTTAAATGAAATTATTTCTATAAAGCCTTTATTAAATAAAAAAGTGGATTTTATGAAATGAAATGATATGGTTTTATATAATTAAATGAAAATAAGAATTGTATTTTTTACATGTAACATGTTTTTTAACAAACAGATTTTAAAGATGGTTTTAATATGTACTTGCACTTTAAATACATCCTATCATTTTTTTAATGAGTGGCATCATTGATTGAATAAAGTATTTAATGGGGATATGGGGAATGAATGTAGATTCTGATGAAATCCCTTAATGTAGGGAAGAAAGCGCTCAATCGTTTGTAATTGTTAATAAAAACCTTGAAGAAGTGATTTCCAGCCGTGGCAGTGTTTGTTTTCAGGATTACTAGTGTGTATACACCTCAACGATGTGGGTCACAATCCACAGTATATATTTATTGTGTATGCACACAGTCATGGCTATGCACTGTGTCTGTACTTCACACTGTATAGCAATATAGACACCTCATAATACCCTGCAATGGTCATGCACATCTGCTAAATGTGCATTTTATCTGTAGGGTGGACAGACAACACTGCAATATGACACCATTACCCCACTGTATATGTGACAGGACACCATTGTGTTAATCATGTATGCATGTCAATGCACACGTCAGCAGATTACATGTCATACTACATGTTAATGTCAAGGTCATATGCCACACATCAGCCATGTGTACTTTTAACCTGTGCTGGTCCACATGGTGTAACACAGGGATGCATGTTTACTACCATGATTGTATGAAATGCATGGCTTCTGCTATGACACATGCATGCTGTTGTGTGCAACCCAGGGATGTATGATAACTACCACTATTATTGTCAGAGCTGCATGCCGTCTGCTGTATCACATGCATGTTGCATGCCTTCTGTCATATCACATGCATGTTGTGTGTCTGTGTGTGCCTGTGTGTGTCTGTATTGTAATGTAGAGTCTTTGTCTGCCCTCACAGGTGATGTAGGTGTGTTACCCTCCTGTGGTCCATCTGATATTAGTGTCCCCACAGACTCTAGCAGTGATGATGAAGATATGCTTGAGGCACAGGCAGTGTTGTCAGGGGCTGCATCTGTGCCATTGGTTGCCATTCCACCTATATCCCCATCATCCCCACTCACAGATCTCATGCCAACACATACCCCATTACCAGTGGCGATAGAGGAAGCAGAGTTGGCATGTGATAGCTTGGAACAGGAAAGTGTAGTGGCTATGGAAGGTATGTATTCACACCATGGTGTCAGGCAAATGACTGGAGATGGCCCATGCAGGCATGTGGCCAGTGCTGCTCATAGGAGGACCTCTGGCCGACATGCCCCTGCAGGACAGAGTGCAGCAGCTGGTGTCACCAGACACATGTTTCAGGCTGTAATGGCGGCACAGGCACATGCTGAATGGCAGAACAGAGAAGGGCAGAGGCTTTAGAAGGCTGCTATCCATTCTTTAAACAACAACATCCAGGCAATAGCAAATGATCAACAGCAGATTGCTGACATTTTGGACAGATGATTGGGTAACATGGTTGGAATCCTTGACCGTGGCATGACAATCCGTGAGTGTGAGCTGTCTGTGCTGGAACATCTGGTAGGAGTGAGGCATAGGGCATGTGGACGTAGGCCAGCTACGTCACCTGGTGCAGGTCTACATGAATGAGCTACCTCACATGGCCGCTCTCATAGTGCCGGTAGCAGTAGCAGCAGTGCAGCTGGTGCTGCACTGATCACACCAGGATACAGCAGGCCATGTGCACGTGGCCCTGGATGGTCCCAACAGGGACACCGTTCCAGTGGGCATATGTCATCAGACAGCACCCAATCTGCACCTCTGCCTGGTAGTGCCCGTGCAACCCCTGGCATGCAATTTCACGTGGCCATGGCCAGACACCATGATATGTAAAACCTGGTCTGTACAGTCTGGAGCTGTCAATAATACCCCTGTGTAGGCTAGACACATGGCAGAACTGTGTGCACACATACACGCACACACCAGAAACATCTGTAGGGCACCGCAACACACACATGCATAGCAACCACACATAGCCAATTAGATCACAGGCCCTAACCCGCACATATGATGTCATACACTGGCGCAGCCTAGGCTCCTGGCAAACATTATCACCGTGTGCATATGATGATGCCTGTACTGAATCCCTGTCATCCACATCATCGGTGCAGGGACATGCGCATATGGTCATGATGTCCTGCTTCCCTCCTTCAGGCCTAATTGCATGTGCCATTGAGTGTCAGTGTTTGCAGTTAGTTTCCCATGTGTAAATGTGGACTACTCACAGGTATGTATGGCAATACCAGCTTAGTATTCATAGCCTCAACCTCAGTGTTAGAAAGGCTGACATTCCAAAGATGTCTACACATCTACTGATCCAGGAGCATGGGAGCTGCATACTAAGCTACAGTGGCTAGAGACGTGACATCCATACCGGGTGACATCACAGGTACTGTTACATGGGACAGGGAGTTTACATAGCAGTCTAGCTGATGACAAGGGTAGAGGCCAGTTGATAGCATGAGGCCTCATTGTGTAGCAGTAATACAGATTCACATTACAGGATATAAACACACAACTACACACACACACACACACACACACACACACACACACACACACACACACACACACACACACGCACACACACACACACACACACACACACACACACACACACACACACTTGATAGTGTTGAGGTGAGGACCCCTGCCTATGTGGTAATCACCATTACAGAACTGTGCACCTACATGACGCAACACAGAGAATACACATGTACAGGTAGTCAGTAATGCCTAAGATCAATGGCATCAACAGGGTAGTAGATTACATCACCTGGGGGGTTTAGGGGTCCTATCTGTTCACTATGGTAACATACATCTTCACTCCATGGACCAGACAGCTATACATACATACACACACACACACACTGTGGAGTCTAAAATTGAATGCACTTATGTCATGCACATACAGATAGCACACATGTGTGTGATATACACCCCACCCCTGCCTATGTCTTGCTTTCTACAATGCAGTATGTACAGATCTCTACAACAGTGTACAGGAGAGTGAGTAACAATTGGGATGTGTTCCCCACCATACGTGACATATATGGACACACACACAAACACACATGGCAGTACTGTGAATCAAACACCTGCTATCTTATGATATGCATGGCAGACATGCAGCAGTATTGCCCGCATTAGAATGTATACCGACGCTACCTTTGGCAATTGTGCTGATATATGCACATGGGAGGTCTTAAGTGTTACAGATGTCAAGTGATTTACAGTCAGTGACACCCTGATCACTGTGTAGGTTGTATGTGTTCCCCTTCAATTAACAGAAGCATAGCTTAGTGTTTGCACATGTTATTGTAGGACTGCTTGTGACACACCTGTGAGCTGTCCTCAGCAAACATCCATCTGCAAAGATGCCCGACTACATAGTTATGTCCACACATCCGTCCATCCCTGATGTCCATACTGTCAGCATATCACCAGATACAGTTAGCAATGATGTGGCTTCATTGCAACTGCATGTTGTAGTAAGACACACATCACCTGCAAACATCAGCTACTGCACATGCATGGTAGCTGAATGCACACCACTACATGTACATGTGTGTAGGTCCTACATTCCTGCCATTTTGCCATGCTTGTAAGCATTGCAATTGGTGGACATGTTTGATGACATACATGACACATGGACTGCTGTATGATATGATAGTTGTCATGGGTAACCAGTACAGAGGGAATGTTAACTCAATCAACATTGATATCACACCTAATGCACTGTTAGCATTCAACAGCCATGGACCTATCTTCCATGTGCATGTGTGTAATTGCTGTAGCCACCTGTCTGCACAAAGGACAGCAACAGCTATGCTATATACATATGTGTTGTATGTGTGTGTGTGTGGCATGTACATATCCACGGCAGATACATGTATGTCATATCCAAACATGAGGGTGTTTACTGGTGTACAGCAACAGTCATTTGTTACTGCTGTATATGACCCAGGGCCCCTGTCATATGTACAGCTGACCTGGTTACGAACAGTGGTATCATTGCATTGCATAACACATGATGCAACTGTGTCAGTACATGGGTAGTCTGCACAGTTGATGTAGAGCTAGGTACAGTCCACTGTTCATGGGTCACATGGTGTTGTACTATTATATGTCCTACCACATGTCTGGATGTGTGTTGCTGGTCCAAGGACATGGCGATGTCTGAGAGCTACATCCTAGAATGCGGTATTTTACACTGTGATCTGCACCTGACACATCTGTGATGCCTTTTCAGGGTGTACTGGTCAGTACATGTGAGTAACCTTCATGTATGTGGGGACACCACCAGCTGGAACGGTCCGTACCTCTGTTAAGGTGCACATGTCTGGTTCCGAGGTATACGGTGGTAGTGCTATTGTGCACAACTGAGCCTTCAGTCAGGTGTTCCTCACTGCACAGATGTCAATATTCCCCATTGTTGGATCTACATTGGGTAGCTGTGATTACGAACGCTACACATCTAGCACTGTTTAGCATACACATACAATGCAGTTGTCCTCTAGGTGTCAGAGTGTGAACCTGATCTCAGGACATTCGATTATGACTGGCACTATATGGGTGAAGTAGCCACTCCTGGCAGGACATCACCATGGATGGTAGTTGTGTTCCAGGTATAGATTGGTACATCTAAGGTGATGGACAGCAGCAGACGTTGTGTAGAAGACTGATGTCAGATATAAGTAGTGCAGCATTTCTGCTAACAATGACAACTATTGACACTGGAGTCCATTACAATGTGTTGTTCATGTCTAACTGTAATAGCATGGCCACTGTGCCTTTCCGTGTTTAGAATCAGAGTGCATACAAAACAGCCATGTGCTACTAAGTGTGTGAGCATGCGCAGTATAACGTTGTGTAGATGGACACATAGTGCATTCCAAATGGCCGTGTGCTACTAAGTGTGTGAGCATGCCCAATGACACCTTGTGTCGGTTATGTGCCTCTATGTGTATGAGCATGGTCATTGTAACCCTGTGTAGTGACAGTAGTTGTCCAGTCAACATCTGGCCATACTCCACTTCAGGATGGATTCCTACATTGAGCACACAGGTTCACAGGTATGTACATCGCAACTGCCAGCATCCATGTCGATGTCCACATTCCTAGAAGGTCATACTGACAGTCTTGAAAGGTGTAGTGTATGTGGTGCAGCTTGTATCTATGTAGTATTGTAATAGTGGTCTGTAGATAGGCAGTTGTCCTGATCCCACCACTGGCATGTGTGTTTGTCGCCGTCTGCCTGGGGACAGAAATATGCATTTAGACTGCTCACACTCCATACAATCCCTATCACCATCTTTGCCAGTGCTGATGATGTCACCCACCTAGAAGTACACCTCTGGAAGTGCTGTGTCCCAGTAATCTCGGTAGCATGTTCTGTAATTGCGTAATGCTGTAGTGTGATAAGGTAGTTAGGTAAGTGTTCTAATCCCAGTTATGCCCACTGTGTGTATGTGTGTGTGTGTGTGTCTCCATCTGTCTGGGGACAGAATAATGCTTTTAGACTGCTCACACTCCATACAATCCCTATCGGCAACTTTGCCAATGCTAATGATGTCACCCACCTAGAAGTACACCTCTGGGAGTGCTGTGTCCCAGTAATCTCAGTAGCACGTTCTGTAACTGCGTAATGCTGTAGTGTGATAAGGTAGTTAGGTCAAAGTTATAATCTCAGCCATGCCAATTGTGTGTGTGTGTGTCTCCGTCTGCCTGGAGACAGAAATATGCTTTTAGACAGCTCACACTCCATATGATCCCTATCACCGTCTTTGCCAGTGCTGATGATGTCACCCACTTAGAAGTACACCTCTGGGAGTGCTGTGTCCCAGTAATCTCGGTAGTGCATTCCGTAACTGCGTAATTCTCTAGTATGATAGAATAGACAGGTAGGTGTTCTATTCCAAGGCATGACAGGTGTGTGTTTGGCAGTCATATCCTATGTGTTGGTGTCTGTGAGTGGCTAGCTACTCTATGTGTTGAGGAGCATGTTTTGTTGTTTTCCTATATAGTGGCCATAAATGTCGCAATCGGCCAAGAGACTGGGTTGTCAAGACATACCTATACATTCGGCAATAGGTCTGGTGAGTAATGTCAGCAGCCCTAATCTTACCCTGAATACAGTCATACAGTCTGAACCCATGTGATGCACAGAAACACACTTGCCTTGATATTAACACCAGTACATAATGCAGGTGACGCATGTGGTTTCCTTTTCATTCTTGTCTAATGCTTTGGTGTCACATGGTTCACTGTTGAGATATATATTCTATATCTACATATGTGTGTGCATATATATATATATATATATATATATATATATATATATATATATATATATATATATATATATATATATGTATGTGTATATATATATATATATATATATATATATATATATATATATATATATATATATATATATATATATATATATATATATATATCTGGACATTAGCGCACAGAAATCTACATGATGGAATACATGTCGTATACTGTTGAATGCCTGTGCTGGATGATCTGTACGTGATAACCTCAGATGTATGTATATCTGCCATGGCTGAGTGGTAAAGCAAATTGTCTGTGGTGTGCAGGGTCCTGGTTTCGAGCCATGCAGAGGCTGGTTGCTTTGTTGCTGGGAAGAACAAGGGACATTGAATACGGTGATAGTAAAGCACTTTTAACCAGTTGTGTGCGGGTCTGTGCGACAGTAAGCAGTGGTTATTTTTGGGAATGCTCAGTATTGGTCATGTCACTATGCATTAGAAACAATACTATGCAAACGAGGTGGAAAACAGTGAATCCCGTTTATCCCCAGGGTGTGATGCAGATCCCAAGAGTGTATGTGTATAGATAGCTGGGTGCAGGACTCAAAAATAGGTGAAATTATGGGGGGGATGTATCAGGCATACTGTACATGGATTGGAGCCCTGTGTCTCAGGATTGCTCCTAGCTTAGCATGCCTAAGCTAGGGGTGTAGCTATACCTGCCTAGTGCAACTGGGAGGGACAACAGCAGTAGGAGAGTAATCAAGGTGAACAAGCTGGGCAAACAGTTATTTATCAGAATCAGCAGATTACAGGCCCAGCAGACCAGCCCAGCCCAGAACACTATGATAAAGTGAGCAAGCACTTTCCCTTCAGGTTTTTTCACACTCTACACCACCGGTGTATACATGCAGGGAAATTTTAACAAACAAACTTACAAAATGAGACGGGCTGCAGCAGTCAACATAGACTAACATGTACAAGAGGCTGAGGGTGGTGAGCATGTGAATGCTGCTGAACAACCCTCAGTGAGGAGACAGAGAAGACTGTACAGACTGAGGGTAACCTGCCAGGGGATACATGAGCTGGAGATAGTGGAGCGCTATAGGGTAGACAGAGACCTCCTACAGCAGATTGTTGAGCTGTGCCGACCACACTTGACGCATCAAACAGGCCGAGAGAACCCATCCCAGTGGATAACAAGGTATGTGTAGGCCTAGGTGTACTAGCCCAGGTACCTCCCAAAGCACAACTGGGGATATCATGGGGATCTCACAGGCATCTGCATCCAGGGTATTCCACCAATTCCTGGATGCCATGTCACCACATGCCAGAGAGCACGTACATTTCCTCAACACACGTGAGGTGTTGACTAGCAATATGCGTCTCTTCCACCAAATGGCAGACTGCCCTGGGGTAGTGGGTGCTATAGCCTGCACACACGTATGCATCAAAGCACCATCTGGTGAGCAGGGTAGGGCCTACATTAACCACAGCGGCATCCCATCTATCAACTTCCAGGTCATATGCGATGCCCAGGGCATTATACTGATGTGTGTACTGTCTGCCCTGGAAGCTATGACGATTCCGATATATGGCATCTGACACAACTGTACCACAGCTTTGCCAATATGGACATCCCCTACGGTCACCTAGTGGGAAATGCTGAGTACCCACTGGAGCTGTGGCTGACGACATCCGTCAGAAATGCACACACACCGGAACAAAAACGCCGTAATGAGGCACATGCACAGGCCAGACATATAATAGAGCATGTGTTTGGGATGCTCAGGTCATGGCTCCAGTGTCTGGACACATCAGGTGGAGCCTTGCATTACTCGCCAGCTACATGCGCCCAAATTGTTATGGTATGTGCTATGCTACACAATATGATCCTGCGGAAACAACTGCAGCAGGAACAACATGGGCATGACCACACAGCCCCCCACCAATGCCAATGCCTGTACAGGCACAGAGTGACTCAGAGGAGGAACAACCTGAGCTGGACCCAGTAGGCAGAAGGAGGCATGCCCAGTATGACCTGGCCTTGGCAAAGAGGCAATGCATAGCATATGCACTGACACAGTAGGGACCCAGGGAATGTCACCCTGTCTGACTTGCACAGACAGTAAAAGGGATGCCAAACATGACACTACCTGTGCTCAGCCATGTATTAGGAGTGCACTATGTGCATCTGACATAGGCAGCCCTCCAGCACCATCTTCAGGTCTGGCACACCCTCAAGGTAAGTCAATCAACCTGCTAATTGGCAGTTGTATTAGAATGTGTTGATACCTGTAGCTATGGTATGGATGTGAGCATGCAAGGGAATTTGGTGGCCAAATGTTAAGGCAGCAGACAGTAGACGTCCATAGTGGCACCATGACATCTGTAACACATACATGGGTCACCACAGTAGCCAGTAGTACACAGGGTGTCATAACCCACTACTGGTAATGGGCTGAGTATCATGTGTGTCCATACAGCCCACACAAGTCTCAACCACCTGGACAGGTGTAGACCGACACAAACAAATGCTGAACTATGGCCTCTGAATGTGCCCTTTGAGTAACCCCTCCCACAACCCCACTCAGACAGACTACAGCAGGCCAGGCAGTTGGATGCAGGTTTTGAAGGCTAGGAAGTCAGAAACTAATATGTTGGTAATTAAGGCTAAGATCTGTAGTACACTGGTATGCCTCTAGCCAGCACAATAGGTAGGTGTACACATTGAAATGGAGTGCCTGACATACCAGTACAGTACTAGCAAATGTGCCCATGTGTCAGGTGTGCACCCCATCCAACGTACACATATACCAACAGTCAGATGTGCCCCCCCCTCTCCTGTGTAGGAATGTAGATATAGTCGGGCGTCCCCCCGCTATGCAGAAATGCAGCAACAGTCAATGCCACATGACCGATGGATACCCTGAGGACACAACATGCCACCTGTCACTGTACAACACAAATTTCAGCACCACATTACAGACTACCTTGACATGTAACACATGCGATACAGCTGGTCATACTTGGCCATGCTCACACACTTGATGGCATGACGGCAATGTCAGTCGACAACATACTGAATAATCATACTGGCCATGCTCACACACTTAAACACATGAAGGCCTGGTCTGCAAACACTAGTGGTCTGGACATATCTGACGGTACATTCCTATACTGCTGAATGACTGTGCTGTATGATATGTTTGTGTTACTGTCCGTTGTCTATATATCTTCCATGGAGTATTGGTAATTCACATTAGCTGTGTGCACAGGGTCCTGGTTACAACCCTTGCAAAGGACATTCATTTGCTTGCAGGGCAGAACATGCCCATTGGATACGGATGGAGTAAGGCACATTAAAGCAGTTTGGAGCAGTTTTGCATGGGTTTGCACAATGTTAAGCACTGCTGACCTTTGCTTACAGCTTCCTACACTTGGTTAGCCTCTACATTGCTTTGCCAGTGCAATACTCGCATACTGGTCACCAATCACACTTACAGCTGCTCGCTCACACACTTGCACATGCACCAACATTGTTGCTTGCATGTGTCACTCACACCCCTGGGTGGGAGCGACGACCACAATATTACCTTGTGATACCTATTACATCGGACTACATGACTACAGTATTGGGAATGACTACCCATTAGACAATGGAATGACTTCCGACTGTACGGTATCGGTGGCCTGTCCAGTGAATTGATCATTTTATTTGTGTGTTCCTCATACAATCTGCTCTCATCTGACTGATACATGGGTACTGATACTCTTCAGTACAGACAAGTAATTGGCTCTTGGGAGCCACATCCATCTGCCGAGTCATGCTAGTGCATGCCTATTGTAGGTTTGCCACCTTGTAAATTGTCCAAGGTGGGACTTTAGGGTTAACACCTGTCCCACTTTGCGAGGGACAGTCCCTCTTTGGGCAGTTGTGTCCTGAGGAAATAATCAAGACATAGCAAATGTCCTGATTACTGGACAATATTATATTCTACGTTTCTTTAATAGTTACATGAGACAGTTATTTTATATATGACACTTCTATATGGTATGTGAGGTATTAAAATGTTACTAGACTAACTTTTATTTGTGCAAATAAGTATAATTCTGTACTATGCGCAGCTGTAGGTATGTTTCGTCCTGGAAAGTCTGACATTTCTACAGAACATGTCCCACTTTGGCCATTTGGAAAGG
Organism: Protopterus annectens; assembly: GCF_019279795.1. NCBI lineage: Eukaryota > Metazoa > Chordata > Ceratodontiformes > Protopteridae > Protopterus > Protopterus annectens. The sequence goes on along the minus strand of NC_056731.1, from coordinate 1,057,274,660 downwards.
CGGCAACCCTATAGGACCTGTATGTAGAGATGTCAGAATTTGCAGGGCAACACATACCCCCAGCCAGTAGAAAGGAGAGTACTTTACTGATTTGCCTAAATGAAAGAGTATTCTTGTAGCATTATAGTTGCTTATACTGTTTCTTACACATTTATGTGTTCCAGATACAAAATAATTGTTTTATGCAACTACTACATACAATTTAGGAATTCTTTGTCTTAAATCATAGGACATTTGCCATAAGTCCATTTATTTTGCAGGACACAACTGCCCAAAGGGTAGTGTCCCTCGCAAAGGTGGACAGGTGTTAACGCCAACCTATTATTCTATCATCTTTCTAATTTAGTCGGCGGAATATGCACTTTCCGTCACTAGCAGACCTCTCATATGAATGGGGAAGAGTGATCACTGAATCAGGGACACTGCAGAACACCCTCAGGGACACATTTCAATGTTTGGTGCTATTAACTTGACACATTGACAGTGCCAGAGCATATGTATACATACACATTATTGTCTGAGGTACATGCTGTTTATGACTCTTACATGTTGTCATTATTCATTATGTGTATTTCGCAACCTGTCCTAATATCACTAGTTCTAGGGGGTTTTAGTTGGGACTGTGTTAGATTATGATTCGTAATCACGAACGTCCATGGTAATCGGGGACAGGTCAATGATATGGTCCCTATGTGTTCCCCCCAATGATTTACAGACTATCCAGTAGATGTGCTCTTAAGGTTTGAGAGGTATGACATCTCAAATGCTCAGGTAAGAGCCGCCCTCTCCAAAGCAAAAAACACAGCATCAATGGGACCAGACGGTGTTCCCGGGCTGCGTCCTACATGAACTCCAAGAAGAGCTAAACCGAAACATAAAACTACTGTTCAATCTCAGTCTTACTAAAGGATATGCACGCAAAGAGTGGCATACAGCAACAGTGGTCCCTCTCCACAAAGGTGGTGTCTCAACGGATCCTGGAAACTATCGCCCCATAAGCCTGACTAGCTTGGTCTGCAAAGCTATGGAAACAATCATCATGGACCTCATAAATAAAGATATTGGGGACCTACAGACACTGGATCCTACC